>NC_056735.1:591310052-591312552 GCF_019279795.1 Protopterus annectens
AGCTAGAGGATGAATGCAATTCCCACAAGGAGTTTGTTGTGTAATATGCAATAAAAGTCAGGAAAAGGCTTATACAAGCCTTGGGGTTGAAGCAGGAGTACCAGGTATAAGCACTATAGCAACAAAAGGATTGGTATGGTAGGACAGCTACAGCCTTAGAATATACAGTTGTACAAAAGGTGATGATGTTTATTCCAGTTTGACAGAATAGGCTGCAGGCATTATAGGAGGGTCCTCTCACTACTGTCAGTAACAAGTGATATCAGTTACACAACAGAGTTGCCACACAGGTAGCAGAAACTCAGCAAGACAGAGACTCACTGTTACTCAATATCTGTTGTGGGTAACAAGAGGATATTGTTGGGAGGTTATCTAATATACCTTCTCACCAAGTCTTGGCCATACACTTCAGTAAATGAAGTAATGCTTTTAAAGCAGCTATCCATTATCTAAGTTCAAGAAATTCAAGTAGTACTATATGCGTTTGTAGATATGGCCACTGCTAAGGCATGGTATACACAATTGTTTTTTTTGTCCATTCTCCCATGCTGACCATCAAACTGCAGTCTTCCTGGCTGATCCATAGACACATCATTTCCCACTAGGCAAGAAGAAAACAGACCATTTCTTCCATGTGGGCAAGGTTTGAACCAGTTAAGAGTAACATACATCATACCTTTAGCCAGTAAATGAAGTAATGCTTTTAAAGCAGCTATCCATTATCTAAGTTCAAGAAATTCAAGTAGTACTATATGCATTTGTAGATATGGCCACTGCTAAGGCATGGTATACACAATTGTTTTTTTTGTCCATTCTCCCATGCTGACCATCAAACTGCAGTCTTCCTGGCTGATCCATAGACACATCATTTCCCACTAGGCAAGAAGAAAACAGACCATTTCTTCCATGTGGGCAAGGTTTGAACCAGTTAAGAGTAACATACATCATCCGTGCATTTAAAAATAGTGAGGTTTTTGCATTAAACCTTAACCTTACTCTGTCCATGACTGAATATGCCCAAGGGGTTGGCATGTCATGGGCTCTGTGATTGCCATAAATGCCTCCACATGCACCTCAGTCAAGGTTCTGATCACTTAGTACTCTACACCTCCATATAGACAGCACTTCAACCATGAAGAGTTTGCATAGACCCCCCCCCCACCTCACACCCATCATATTGAGAAGAGAACAGATGAAGCCTAATCTTTCTTCTCTTCTCACATACCAGCCACAATAGTTTTCCAGGCTTCTCATCAAATTTGAGACACCTACTTCTTAGTAGGAACTGTAGCCTTTTATGCCTACATAGCTGAAAGAAACAGGTATCTTACACTCTGTCAGAGCAAGTCAAACAAACTATGCTTGAGTAACCATAGGGGAAGCAGGATCTTGGTGTAATATAAGAATCAAACAATCCTACTTCCTCTCTGGTAACGATATTGCCAAAAAAGATGCTAATGCCTGGTTCTGTCTAGCTTATAGGAAATGAGATGCTTACCTCATACCTAGAATAGATGGGTTACCTATTAGAAAATCGAAGTTATGGAATTTCGAATACCATATGGTCGACACCATATGATCGAAGTTCCATAACTTCGAAATTAAAAAAAAAACAAAGACAACTTACCCTGACGGGTTAAAGCATGGGGGCAAACCCCCTGCACTTCCCAACCCCCGCCCCCCACTACTTAAATATACCAACTCTGAGATCTCACTTTAATGCACTACAGTGCGGAAAGGGAAGATGTCCCTTTCCTACACTGTAGTGCAATCTCGGAGTTGGTATATTTAAGTAGCTGGGGAGTGGGGGGTGCAGGGGAGCTTGCCCCCTGCCTACACCCTTTACTTTTTCTTTTTTTTCTTTTTTTTTTTTTTTAATGTTCATTTTGAACATTTTGAATTTTCAGTTGTCCGATCATTAAAGGTAGACCTTTACTGATTTGAACAATTGAAAATTTGATGTTCCAATAGAAACCCGAATAGATGAGTTGGATGGGTGGTGCTACGTATCTCAATGGTACTGGTGTAATTAATGTTTACTGGCAAGCACTCCTGACACCCACAACAGCAGAGACACCAACTTTTTTTTACCATGTTTTAGTTGTACAAATTTACCAGAGTGACTTTAGAATGGAAAAAGTCGCAACAGCTTTCCTTTGGCTGCTACATCTCATCGTATCATGAACTGGAGATGATTGTTTTGCTTATGTAAACAGTACTAAAGTCTTAACCTGGTCTTGGCAGAACCAGGTACAGTATGTTAGGGACATACTAAGCAGGTGAAAAAGGATGGGATTAGCTAGCAAAGGAAAAAAGTATCAGGTGGGAATAGCAGAAGTGTCTTATTTTGGTCATTGATGGTTGGGGAAAACTGCAGCCAAATCCTGTGAAGCTAGAAGTTAGTCAAGCATTGTCTACCCCATTACAAGAAAGGATGTGAGAGCAGTCCCTGAGGAATCAGATCATTATGAGACATTCATCCCTCACGATAGCACAACAG
>NC_056735.1:591317552-591442552 GCF_019279795.1 Protopterus annectens
TATAAGTGCCATTCTACATTTTGATAGTAAACCATTGTATGTCAATATATATATATATATATATATATATATATATATATATATATTTATATATATATAGAGAGAGAGAGAAAGAGAGATAGAGAAATATGTGTATGTGTATCTATACACACACACACATATATATATATATATATATATATATATATATATATATATATATATATATACACACACACACATACATTTTCATGTCAGATACATTTGTAACACAATCATCTTATATAAATCATTCTACTATTCATAAATGACATATAATTATTTACAAAATTCCAGCTAGCTGTGCTGGCAGCACCTCCTTTCGTCAAACCTAGGTTGATCAATGTTACCAACTTGCAATGAGTCACAAGCTGGTAATATTAAACAACCGGTCATTTTCTGAGTCACAGTACATTATTTTTATCACAGCTACCCTTCGTTGTTCAGCACTTGGTTTTACTACCTGGTATCGCTGTTCATCTCATCTGTAAGATGGCAAGCACAAATATACTTTGACTCTCCATAAATTCTGTGATAAAGAAAGGCATTCTTTTTTAAATTCATTTTTAGGGAGCCTTCTGCTACTTTACAGTCTAGAAAAAATATCTAAACCTACATGTTTGGTATACAAAAAGCTTTTACTACATTTTTGGATTTAGAGTATTTAGTTTTGCTTCTCTTTCTGAGTGGGGATACAGCTTTAGCTGTTTTGTTCCTAGGACACAACATTAGAGAGTCTCCTCTGAATAAAATTATGTCCTAATGACTAGAGTATTCAACAAGATAACAGTAATAAGTTATAAGAGATTGACAATGGCTTTTGAAGATTACTGCTCCACTTTTAGGTGTCGCTGATATGTCTCACTGTGTCTCAGAAGAAGTCTAGACAACTTCCTTTCACTACAAAACTTGATGCTCTTACTAAAACCACTGTGAAGGGGAAGACTTTCTTTTACACATTAAAAGCACCTGTATATTCATTTTTTTAATGTCACCAACATGAGGCTTCTTACACATAGAACTGAATGTTTGCATTTAGCACTGAGAATGTAATAGTGAATAGAATCACAGGAGGAATGAATGACATTTGAAGGTAAGCATTCAATAATGGTACATATTTCAGATATAAAGTGCATTGCGGAAAATATTTCTATCTAAGAAGTTTCTAACAAGGCTAAAATGTTCAACTACACAGCTGTATAAGGGATAAAGGGGCAACCACCCCGAGTGCAAGGTGTTAGGAGGCACAATTAGGAGATGCTGTTCAGTCAGTAGCACAGTACCAGCATTCATTTCTGCAACAGTATTCCTGAATATGCTGCTATGATAACGGATTCTGATACTGCTTTTCCTTGGTGTTAAGACTGAGGCAAACTAGATCTCCAAATCAAGTAGTGGCAATGGGTGCTAGATGAATAAGCTAAGGCTGTGATGTGGAATATTGCTAAATATTTATACTGACACCTGCATGATTGTTTTGTCTTTTTAATTTCTGAAATGTATTTAAGTAGTTCAAGACACTATACTTTCTTTCTTGTTTAAAAGAAGACCTACCTCTTGATGCTTTCTTCAGCATTTTATTATTTTCTATGGAAACACTTCTCGAAAGTGGCAATTCTTGATGACTGTGTGGTGTTTGGAATCAAATACATCCAAAATGATGCAGGTCTGATTTGCATCCCAGAAACAACTGAAGATAAACTGTAAGGCGTGGGTACATTGTACTTACATAGACAAAGACTTATACACCTCACTTTTTTTTACTCATTAATCTGAATATGTGATAATCATTGCAATAAGATTACGAGTGTATACTTTTTATATTGGAAAGAAAAAGGAATTAGCATGATAGGGTGCCATAAACAATAATGGATTTGTTAGTAAAGTATTCTATGAATTGCACAAATAAAAAAAAAATGTTTTCTGTGTTAGAACATGTTCCAGAAACTTTTAAAGCTGGAAATAGAGATGACTGACTAGACTATGCAGAATCTCTACATTTGGGTGCAAATTCAATAAAGCTTACATGGTGATATTTTCTGGGTTTGCATCACAGTATGATGTGAACATGGGCACAGCAAACTTTAGATTCAGTAAACTGTGTGTAGGGGTGCCCAAACACATGCATTTCCGTGCACCAACAGAAAGATTATCGGAATGCAAATTTCAGCATAAGTAGCTGAATTTTATGCTAATGAAGTAAACCAACATGGTGGAATGATCCAGCAACCCTACATACAGCCTTGTTGGCTCTGTGTCCGTGTTGGAAGTGTACATGAAAAATTCCCATGTATAGGAGCCTATACAGAAGCAAGGGCATACACAAGTCCTGAAATATGAAAATAAATGTTGATAAAAAGGGTAGGAAAATATATGTACTGGCCTAGGATGTCCAACATGATCAGGAATATGTGTCAAAGCACTATAAATATTTTATTTTTTATTTTAGCACAAATTTGCCCAATGCTCCGCAATGTGCAAAATGAATTAAAAGCAATAATACAAATGTAATTAAAAGATTTGGTATGATATATGGTCACAACAATTACAGTGATACCCTGCATTGTAGTTTAAATCCGTGCACCCATGCTGTTCCCCAGCTTACAATGCTACTATCCATGTAGTTCCAGGCTGTCAGCATGGTTATTATGTAAATGATGTAAAAATGAGTGGATTTGTTGAATCACAAAAAGAAGGGACCATGTGGGGCTGTACACTCTGTGTAAGCTTCTACATAGTGAGTGTTTTGCATGCATGAGAACATAAAAGCATTGTGCAAACCCAGTAAGCAGGGTTGTGCTCCACTAATTCCCTCTAGTCCTGTGAAGATGACTGTCAGATGATGGACTACTGTGCAGATAGTCTTCTGTTCAAGTACAGGCAATGTTGACGTTTAATCATACTGTGCTGGCCTTGTAGTTCATACATATGAAGTGCAATTATCTGTAATTACCATATTGTGTACATATCATGACCAAAGGGATGATATTTTAAAATGTTTTACATGATTTGGTGTCATTATGCATAGCTGCACTCTGCTGCATGTTGCTGTGCACAGCACAGCAATGTGCACGGCAACAGAATTTCTAGATCCTGTCAACTGCACCCTAAACAGGTGAATGTCATCTAAATCAGCCAATAACAGATGGTAGTCCTTATCAACAAATGTATTATAAAGTATGCATACAGCCTACAGTCTGATTTTCCCTTGATACTTCAACAACATTGGAATAGAGACTTGGAACTTTTAACTGACATCATTCTAGGGGCTGTTGCAGCTATTCTGCATCTGTATATGCTCGAGGCTGAAGTCATTGCTGCTGGTGTTGATGATAATAGTGTTCAGGCCTAGAGTGATCTACCATGTGTCAAATTATCTAGAGATTGTAGATCACTACAGGGTGGACAGGGACACATTACAAGAACTCAGTGATCTCTGCCGGTCTCAACTGACAGCCATAGCCAACCGAGGGGAACCTATCCCAATGGAACCTAAGGTATTTGTAGCCCTTAGAATATTAGCTAGAGGTACTTTTCAAAGACCAACTGGGGACATGATGGGGGTGTCACAAGCATAAGCATCCAGGATACTCCACCAGTTCCTGGATGCTATGCTAATATATGCCAGTGAACATATATGTTTTCCCCCAATTGCAGAGGAGAGGACCAGCAATATGCAACACTTCTATCACGTAGCACACTATCCTGACATACTGGTTGCCTTAGATTGGACTCATGTACACCTCAAGACACCACCTGGTGATCAGGGTAGAATCTAGATCAACCTCTAGGGATACCACTCCATCAACTGCCAAGTCACGTGCAATGCCCAGGTGATTATCTTGAATATGTGTGTTGGCAACTCTGTCAGTTATCACGACTCCCATATATGGCACACATCACAGCTGTACCAAATATTTGATAGGGGGGTACATCCCATAGGGCCATTAACTGAGGGATGCTGGCTATGCCCTGGAACTGTGGATGATGAAACCCAGCAGAAATCCACACACACTCATGGAAGAACACTATAATGAGGCACATGCACAAACTAGGGACATCATAGCTCATGTGTTTTGGCTGCTGAAGTCATGGTTCTGGTGCCTAGATATATCCGGTGGAGCCTTGCAGTATACTTCAAGCACATGTACACAAATTTTCACAGCTTGTGCTATGCTCCACAATGTGCTCTTGCAGAGACAGCTGCAGCAGGATCCGCAAGGGGGACAGGTACACCTCCCCCACCAATGCCTAGGTCAATACAGCCCCAGTCACAGGAGGACTCCGAGGAGGAACTCCCAGCTGCTGTCTCTGTAGGTAGACATAGGCATGCTCAGTAAGCCCTTGCTTTGGCTAAGAGACAATGCATAGCACATTCGCTGACCACCTCAGGTCTAACACCTTCCTGCTACTCACATACATATATTAAAACTGATGTCAGGCAACCCACATAACCTTAGCTATACATGCATTGGCTGTCTACTGCTGCATCAGACAGAGTCAGTCCTGAACTAATGCAGTGTCATCCAATGCATGAACCTAGAGTGTAGTGTTGAACACTTTAATTACATATCCTGTCAGAAGTCTGACCTTGTTACAGTAAGCAAATATGTAGTGGTGCTTTTGTAGATTAGTTAGCATGTGAGTACACCCACCTATATTATAAAATGTTACCATATTAGATTGTTATTAATCAGGCATGAAACACTCATAGTCCAAACACAGCTGAATACTGTTGCATCATGCAAGAGAGAAGTTAAGAATTGACTCCGCTCCCTTGCTGTGTCCGACATCAGGTTACTTTGTATCCTGCCATAAAATGAGTTTTCCCACCCAACCCCAGGATGGTATGACAGACAGATGTATAGTTATTCTCATCTGTTTGACAGGAGTTGTATCTAC
The DNA here is from genome assembly GCF_019279795.1 of Protopterus annectens. Lineage (NCBI taxonomy): Eukaryota > Metazoa > Chordata > Ceratodontiformes > Protopteridae > Protopterus > Protopterus annectens. The sequence continues at coordinate 591,322,473 of NC_056735.1, forward strand.
TAACTGGTCTGTGTCCAGATGTAAGCCAGAGAATCCCTTGTACAATATAGTGTGCATGATTTGAGATCAGTGTACAGTTTTTATGAAGGTTGTTGTGTGAGGAATAACCACAGTTTAGAAAGCAGGTTCTGTGGCCAAAAGGACTAAGGCAGCCATCCTGCTTGATGAAGCTGTAATGGTGTATTGGGTTCTAATCCTGATTTAAGGAGAAGTTTTGGAGGTGTTTTTGCTATAGTTCATGTATGAACAGACTGTGACTATGTGCCCCATAACATTCTAATCTGAATATTTATAGTACACATTTGCAAGATGCAGGGTGTGCTGAAAACAGTTTTAATAATACCGAAGTATTCTGCATGAAGTGCACAACTGCAGAAAAAGTCAATATGCAGGTAATAGTTATACATTGCCTGTGGCAGTTGTGAAATCATGGCCTGGAGTATTGCGAGGAGTGGGCTGCAGTAACATGTATACATGACATAATACAAAAAGTGGATGTTAGCAATGCACCACTTGTTTGTGCATTGCTTCACATCACACAAACAGTTAGAGGATTGAAATGCACATGCGTCTATACTTAGTGCAATACTCATTTCATTTTCGTTATACCTAACTATCATAGTTCTAAATTGCCCTGATTAATGAGGGATATCCATATATTAACATAAATTTTGTTGTCTGTTCCCCATAATATGTTAGTTTATACAACAGTGTTGCTAAATCATTGAGAATTAAGTCAGAAGATGATGACATACATTTAATTTATGGATGACATACCTTTCAGAAAAAGCATGCTAATACAAAACCTGTTATTCCATCAACATTGTAGGTTTGTAAGGGCAATATGTCAACATTCTTTATATTAAATATGGCTTTGTGCAGATTTTGTGCTCTTTGAGGTTGAGAGGTATGCTAACTATTACGCCACATACATAGATATGTGTTCTTACTGTTTTATATTTCCTAGATGTGGAAAATTGCAAACTGAGGGCACAGTGTAACTATCTGAACAGACAATTAATAAACATCCATATGTGTTTCCTCACAACCAGCCTCAACAGTAATCAGTACAACCATATGATCGCCTTAATTCTACAACACATACATCTAACACAAAGCAAAGGTGTAATAATTTTGTATGTTCCTCATGGACACAGCAATGACATTGTGCTCACAGGCTTGCACTGCCAAAGGAAAACATCCAAATAGACTCAACAAGGGACTAGTGCTGTTACACAGCTATGTCATTTAAACAGTATACTACTGTAATTGTACTACCCTCAGATGACACAAAGAAACAATGTGCCTATGCAGGCCTCCCAAGCTGGTGTTCCCTACATCCCTTGATGATGTCATCTACTATAAGATCACATTAAGTTGTGTCAAAATCAGACTGGTGCACTGGTGCTTGCATTAAAAATGTGGTTCATTAGTCTGTGCACCTAGATAGGTAGGAGTTTGGTTCTCACTGTAGTTGTGTGTGTGTGAGTGTGTGTGTGTGTGTGTGTGTGTGTGTGTGTGTGTGTGTGTGTGTGTGTGTGTGTGTGTGTGTGTGTCCATAAAGATTAATGGGAGTGTGAGTCCAACTGCCTTGGAGACTGCCATGGCTTTGCATTGCTCTTGGGCTTGCAAAGAAAACATCCATATGTCTAGCAGTCTTTACCCTCCTGTCCCCCACAGGGTCTGCTAATGCCATCTACTATAAGATCACCTGCAGGCCTGTTAAAGTCAGACTTATGCCATGGAACATGCCTTAAGTACTGTGTTCTCTAGTCTATAAACCTAGAAAGGTAGGGGTTCTAATCTCACTGCAGCCAGCTTGGTATGTGTGTCTTTCTTCATCACAAAGACTGTCACTCTGTAGTCAACACTGCTTTGGAGACTGGCATGGTTATGCATTCCTTTTTTCTTGCAAAAAAAAAAAAAAACATCTGTATGTCTAGCAGTCCTTCGACCACTGGTCCCCCACAGTGCCTGCTGATATCATCTACTATAAGATCGCCTGGAGGTCTGTTAAAGTCAGACTTGTACTGTGGCATGTGCCTTAAATACTGTGCTCTCTAGTCTGTAAACCTAGACAAGTAGGTATTTAATCTCAATGCAGCTAACCTGGTGTGTGGGTCTGTCTTCCTTACAAATATTGTGACTCTGTAATCAAAAAGGCTTTGGAGACTAGCATGGTTATGCATTGCTTTTGTGCTTGCAAAAAAAAAAAAAAAAAAAAACAAACATCTGCATGTCTAGCAGTCTTTCGACCTCAGCTCCCCCACAGGGCCTGCTGGTGTCATCTACTATAAGATCACCTGCAGGCCTGTTAAAGCCAAACTTATGCCATGGTACATGCCTTAAGTACTGTGCTCTGTGGTCTATAAATCTAGACAGGTAGGGGTTCTAATCTCAATGCAGTCAATGTGTGTGTGTGTGTGTGTGTGTGTGTGTGTGTGTGTGTGTGTGTGTGTGTGTGTGTGTGTGTGTGTGTCTGTGTGTGTGTGTAAGCTGCTGTTGGACATTATATAGATCATTTTACCACAGCCTATATTACACTGTCCTCATGTCTTCAACAGACACAGCTGTCATCATCTAAATCAGATTATGGGATATGTATTGCTCACAACAGGCCATGGGCACGCACTGGCCTGGCAGACAGGTAGATGTCACCTCATGCAATATAATATGGACAACAGCGACACTCCTTTCATGCTATGGACTGACATCATGACATCTCTTTCCAATGGTGATGGTCACTATGACACATGAGATCACACCGGGGTCCCCATGGACTATGACGTCTGTGTAATATATTGTGATCAGGAAGCAAGTGTAGGAGGTCCTGGAGAAGCAAAGTTATGGTATACAGAGTTGACTAATGAATGGCATAAGGACTAAGACAGAATATATGTATGTGAATGACAGGGGGATAGATGAATGATGAGAATACAGATAGTGCAGTTGTCAAAGGTGTATGTTATTAAATACATGGGAGCTAAAATGCACACTAATGCTGAGTGTGGAATGGAAGTGAAGAAGGCATGCATGGTGGAATGGGTGTTAGAAGAGTGTCAGTACTGATTTGTAACAGATGGGTACCAATAACAATGAAAGGGAGGGTCTAGAATAGTGTACTGCTGATAGGTATATGATATGGTTTGGTGACACTGGCACTAACAAAAATACAGGAGTCATAACAGGAGCTGAAAGAGTTCCAGATGTTTGCATCTGCACTGCTTGTGCTGAGGACAGGCAGGAATAATACTCAGTATATGACAGTGTCAGCACAAGGTTGTATGGTGTATACACAAGTACAGAGAGGTGGGATTGCATTGTTTTGGCCAAGTGCCTAGGAGGTATGCTAGGTAAATTTGGGGATAGATGCTGTGGATGGGTCTGGCAGGTAGAGGAAAACAGTCTTCTTCTTCTTCTTTCGGCTTTTCCTGGTTAGGGGTCGCCACAGCGAATCACCTATCCGCTCATGATTGGCAGTGGAGTTTTATGGTGTTGAGTTGCCAGCCCGGCGCCCAACCTTCCACATAAGGCACACACACACGTACACCTAGGGTCAATTTAGAGTGTCCAATCCACCTACTGCATGTTTTTGGGATGTGGGAGGAAACAGGAGCACCCGGAGGAAACCCACATGACCACAGTGAGGACATGCAGACTCCGCACAGAAGGCACCCCAGCCAAGAATCAAACCAGAGAACCTCTTGCTGTGAGGCGGCAACGCTAACCGCTGCACCACCGTGGCCACCCTGCAGGTAGGGGAAAACAGTAAGGCCTAATATTAGGTTCATGGATGTGATGTGATGACCAAGTATAGGCCAGTGGTTATTGTGACAGAACATGATGCACAGCAAAGGAAGAAATGGAAACAGATGATGTGCTAAGGCAAACCATCATGGCAGTAGCCAAAAGTGTGAGAACATTAGGATGACATCTGTTTTTATATGACTCACAACTGAACAGCGCTGTTAAGTGTGTACAGTAGGAGTCTCTATTTGATGATTACTGTTTCTGGACCTAGTGTGAGCTGTAACAGTGTTTCCTTGGATTACCTGCCCTGTTGTGGTGTATGTACAGATGCCTGAACACTTTGCCTTCATATGTACAGAGATGATAATAGTAGATAATATTTAAGTTCATGTTTAAACAGGTATTTTTGGAGATCTGTGTTATACTGAGGGGAAATGTGATTCAGGCTTTCACTTTTCGAGTATTTAAACAGGGATTTTCCACTATTCTTGCTAGGTTTGTAGATATCAAGGAGGAGTTTGTTGGTTGTGTGAAGGTAATGATGAGGCTTGTAATAAGATACAAGATTAGAGATGGAGAGCAGGAAGAGGGGTCATTCAGAATGGAGTGGGTAATATATAGTTGCTGAAGTAATAGTTGGTTAGAGAATTCAGGGCATTGGAGTGCTTTAAGGGTGAGACAGTGATGGGAATTGTAAGGGAGACTAGTGGAAAATCTGGCTATTTTATTGTAAGATTGCTCATGTTTGGAGAGTAGAGTAGCTTGAATATTTGTTAGAATAGGGGCTGCATACAATAGACAAGGTAATAAGAGAAACTGGACTAGGGATATTTTGGAGAAAGGTGTAAGGAATTTCTGATTATGATAGAGTAGACGAAGATTCTGGTGTGTTTTCTTTATACAGTGTTGGATGTGTTTGTCATATTTTAATTTGACATCAATAATAATGCCTAGTAGTTTGGTATGGGGTTCAGGTTTAATGATGGTATTGTTGGGGGAGATGATGGGAAAGTGTTTAGGAAGAAAGAGAAGGAGTTTAGTTTTTTTTTTAGAATTAAGTATGAGTTGGATGTCAGAGAGCCGTGTTTCAACTGGAGAAAAGAAGTTCAAAGTTAGAGATAAGAGATCTGGGATGCTATAGGCAGTGGTAATAAGAGTAGAATCATCAGTATATTGAAGGAGTGTTGAGAGGTTACAAATGGAATGTAGATTGTTACTGAAAATATTGAACAAGAGGGGACCTAGGATGGATCCTTGTGGAACCACAGTGTTGACAGGTTGGCAGGGGGAGAAGACAGTTTAACAGTGAATGGATTGTTACCTATTGGTGAGGTAACTTGAAAATCAGTTTAAGGAGGAAATTGAGAGCTGGAGGTTCAAAAGTTTAGTTAGAAGTTTAGCGTGAGAGATGGTGTCAAAAGCTTTAGGGAGATCAAAAAATAAACAGGAGAATAACATGTTGTCCTGGGGCTCAGCTACTATATGGGTGAAGGAAAGCATTGCAGTGGAAGTGCTGTGGTGGGGTCTAAAGCCATGTTGGGTAGATGTAAGCATGCTATTATCAAGCAGACGTTTGAGTAACTGGGTGTGAATATACTTTTCCAGAATTTAGGGAATTGGGGACAGGATGGCAATGGGCATATAATTACACAGATTGGTAGAGTTTTCACCCTTATGAAGAGGAATAGTGTAGAAGGACTTCCATATATCAGGGACATAGGATTTAGTAATGGAATGATTTATGAATATAGAGATGGGGTAGGCAATAGATTCTGCAGCAGTTTTAAGAAAGAAGGCAGGCAGTTTATCAGCAGAGAGGGAGCAAGGTTTGAGTTTGGAAAGGATGATATTGTCATCATCTTCATCATCATCATCATCATCATCATCAGAATAGGTGACCTAATGTACTTACTCATTGTGTTGGACCCTCTACCATTAGAACCCATGAAAATGTTAAGTTAACACAAAATACCTGTGGTAGCACACAAACATATGACTATCCACCCCTATTGGAAATATACTAGTAGATGACACAGTATGTAATTGTATTTGGGCCCATTTATCACTTGTCATGCAAGATGTTGTACTTGCAGCCCTGAAGGTACCTGAAGGACAGATATGAAGAAGACTTTTGGTGAATAAGTCCTGACACACATGCAGTGAATTGTAGAGCACATGGATGTAATGGGTATTGCTAACTTGGTGTATCCCCTACAGACACTTATATAGCCATCCATTAGCAGAGCTTACACATCCAAGTCTATAGCAAGTATTTTGTTCTGCTACCTTGACCCAAACGGTGTCATTAGAAATTCTTCGGCACCTGTGAGAAATGTCTGCATTAGTGGTCTACCTCCAGTAAATAACATAAACTTGGGAAAGTCCCATCCCTGAATCTTGCATGAATATAACATCATTTATCCTACAGCACACCAACTTGCTATGACCAACCACAGCACTAGTAACATAGACAATTCTATGACACACACAGTTATAATAAACCTTGTCCATATTGATCTTGCCCAGAATGCACATGACATGTGTGAAATCGTACAGTAACACTTCATTCTCATGGATGATAAATGTTTCCAGCTGTTGCCTGACACATGGGGCCATGGCTTAACCTTTACATCTGTGGGTTACAATTAATGGTCAGTATGTGTGTATGGCCTTCTACAGATGTGCATTATGTATGTGCACTTTCCTTCCTAAATTTGTTGGCCAGATAGTTTCCCCCTGCAATGCTTAGGCCAGTCATTTCTTTAATTATACACATAGCAGCAAAAGGTATGTTAACATGACATCCCTTCTTGCATCAGTGTCTTGATCCCCCACCCCCACCACCAACATGCTCTGCACACCCAATCTTGATGTACCCTTAAAATGCTTTATCATGCTATTCATGTACAGAGACGAACATGCCTTGTTTGACACATCCTTCCCTTGATATGCAAGAAACATGGTTTGACAACCCACTTTGATATGACTATGTTATTTCATTTTGTTGTGTTCCCACAACCATTTAAACCACTTCCTCTGCATCCCTTTTGCTACCATCTACCATGAATGTTGAAGGCAATGTGTAGGTACATTGCTAGGAATTTTTTCTTCTTTCAGTATGTCTGTCTCACAGTTCAAAGTAATTTTTTTGTAAATTCCTAATTCCACAGTTGTTAGTCTGTCTTAAAGTACCCTCACACGAAATGGCAGCAGTGCTTTATACCACTGTAAAAAGGGCCTTAGAACATAATAATTGCACTAATGAGGGAAGTTAGTAAGTCTATGTCTCAGTTGTTATCATAATGCAAAGTGTTTTTCACATTGACTAGCACCACCATGCTTTTCCTGAGGTTAGAGATACTTCTACATTAACTCATGCTCAGAGTGTGTGATATTCATTGTGCTACAGCTCTGCATTACAGTGTATGTCACATGATGTCTGAATGGTCATCTTTGTATACAGGGCTACCATTTTGCTCCTTGAGTGAATTTGTGTGAGTGCACATGGCTTCCTCATGCACTGGAAATAACATGGCTCCTTCCAGGTTCTTGAGGGAGAGCATCATTTTGTTGATAAATCTCCATACTGACTTTGAGGAGCATCTGCTTTACTGTTATGATGACCAACTGAACAAGGTACATACCTGTCTTCACTCATTCTGGTGAGTAGTGTAGGTATTAGTACAGGCACATGCAACTTGACCCGCTTCAGTTGTGAAAAACAGAAGTATGCGTTATTCTTTTTTTTTTTAATTCATCATATTTGGTCCCTATCCAACCTGTTCTAAGCTGTCCTACAGACACTACCTCTAACACCAATAACACAAATCACTACTCCCTACCCATAACCACTCATCTCTTTCACACAGACAATATACTGTTCTTTAAACCCTGTTTCAGATGCAGCTCTACCTGTTTAACATTACACTTACTGGCAATTTAACCAAAATTAAATTCTGTCTTTACTACACAATCTTGAAATTCCTCCTATTCTGTGGTGACATCTACCCTAACCCCGGTCCAAATTTCTCGCAATTTACATCTTCAACCCATATTCCAGGTTCACAAAATAAGTTTACATTTATCTCAGTAAATGCATATAGCATGTATAACAAAATTTCTGAGTTGCATTCTTGGATGACTGCACAATCTCCTGACATACTAGTAATCACTGAAGCCTGGCTTAAACCACACATACAGGATACCAAAGTAATGCCTCCAGGCTTTAATATGTTCAGAGCTGACCGACTTAAAAGAAAAGGAGGTGGTGTTGCAGTAATATATCCTGCTTCTATTTCCCTTACCACTCACAACCAATCCATACCCTCCTTTGAAAAAGCTGAACTATTGTTCACCTAATTTAAATTAAACAATAATAAAAGTATCTGCATTATAACTTTATACATACTGAGAAGTTATAATTCACACCACAGGAAGAAGGAGCCTTCACGAATGCTTAAAAAATTCCTTTAATCCTTGGCAAAAAGAGTATATAAGTGCTTTCATTTTAAACCATAAACCTTCATCAGTAACAAACAAAAGAGACTCAAGCCTGTGTTTAAATATCCTTCTGTTGCATTAAGAGCACACCCCACCCCTATTAAGTAATTTTGATTTAAAGAGACATGTCCCTCTATAAGCCAAACAGAAGGAATTGCAGTAAAACTGGTGTAAAAATATTCCTACTTGAAAAGACTTGCTCCCGGATTTACTAATCTTCCATGCAGGACTAGTCTAGTCCTGCACAGAAGCGGCAGTTTAGGAGGAGGACGGCAGTGCCCCATACATATTAACGAAGGTGTGCTGCCTGCGCTCCAAATCCTACACAGAGCATGGAAGAGTGCAGGGCGCACGTCTGAGAGCAGAGCTCTCACAATATACACACCCCTGCAATGAAGGACTGCAGAAAGTGTAAATAAACAAGCGAGACCACTCATAGGTATCCGCATATCCCTACCAACAGTCCCCCATGTGTACAACAGCAGCAGGACATAAAAATAAAAAGAAGAAACCCCTTTATTTTTTTTAAAACCCCGAGTACAGCTAACCATAGGTGCGTGGGTGTGCCCATTGCTAAGCTACGTTTAAAGCAGCTTAAAAGGCTGAAGAGGATAACAAGAAAAATATATGCAAATGAAACAGCACAGCAATAGTGTATTGGTTAGAGCATCTGCCTAATGTGCAGGCATTCCTGGTTTGAGTCCCACTGCAACACATACCATTTTCCCTGTGAAATCTGTATATGAACATTTCTTTACATTTTTTTGCTGTATAACCTAATAAATAACATTTAAATGTGAAATGGACTACTGCATTAAATGCACATGCGAAGTGTCAGTGTCATAATGTATAAGGCACTAGCAAGCAGGTTTAAGCACAAATAAGCAGTAGTAAGCATATATAAGCACTAGTAAGTGTGCTTAAGTGCATTTGCGTGGGGGTAAACATTGCCTACACAGATTAAGCAAAGTAAAAGCTAACTGAATGTAAGAAACTGTAACCGGAGGTTAGCATTGCTTAGCTCTGTGCAAACTCGCGCACACCCACTTACAACTGCTTTAAAGTGCCTTAATCATTTTGTACCCAACAGCCCATATTCTGCCCAGCAACAAAACAAATAGCTTCTGCAAGGCTCAAACTCAGGACCCTATACACCACAGTCACAGTAGTTAACCACTAAGCCATCATACCAATGCAGATAAATGAGGTATCAGCAAACTAATCCTCACCACAGGAAAATCAAATCAAACATGTGGACTGAATTTATGTACAGTATGATGTTGTATAACCTGCCACAGAACATAAATATGTGAACTGGAGTACTGCAGTAAACATAGATTTGAGGTGTTATTCTAATAAAGTGCAGAAGTCCCCAGGTCCCCATACAGTGTATGCACACATGAATCATGGATACCAGACACATATATAACCTGTAATGATTAATACATCACTGCCAAAAGGTAAATATAGTGCTAATTAACTATTAAGCAATGCCAACCGCAGCACAGCTCAACTTAGTAAGTGTAAGCAATGTGTAGGGAAGCCAATTAAATCTGCCCAGTGGTATACGTCTTTAAGCAGTGCCAGCCTTAGGCCAATCACAGGAAAGTGTGGGAAATCAGCCCTACTTAAACCAAAGAGGCGGGAATACAGCTCATAACTGGCTGTAGCTTCCCCTTGCAGGCAGTATGGCAGTAAGGGGAGAAGGAGTGTGCTTCCAGGTGCAGCGTTGGTGCATCCAGCAGTCCAAGGTCATGGCTGGACTCCTAGTTAAAGACGATGCACAGAGACTGCTACCGGGCCAGTATCAGGGCCCCCAATATAAGGTGGAGGGTGGGACCATCTCCCCCATGACCTCACCAGTGCCACTGGCATACCCTGAACTGGTGAGCAGGTCAGGCACCACTATGCCGACCTGATGCGGCAGAAGGGGGACCTCTTGGAGGAGTGGCTCCAAGAGGCTAGAGCAGCAGGGGATGTCCCAGCCATGTTTAAGTATCAGTCCAAGACCTGTGAAATAATTGCCATCTCAGGTATATCTTGGATAGGTATGGCTAAATATTCCTCTTATGTCCCCCACAGCTGCAATGGAGCGGGCCGCGAAACAAGAGGCCAGCATCAGCCACCTGGCGCGGTTGTGACGCAAGGCAGATCAGTAATACTCATGCTTCTACTGCCATAGGAAATTAAAATAAAAGTAGTAGTAAAGTAATTGCTAGTATAAAACATGTATTGTTCAAGGCAAGTACTGCATACACTAGAGAATATTGCAGGAAGAGTCTGATATTGTTAGTATGGCAATAAAAGTATAATACCCTGACAAAACAGGTCCAACTGCTGGACTATATATCTATATTCTGGTATCATATGGTAATGTAGATTTGCAATCATGTAATAGTACTGTTGTATTAAGCAATGTTACCCACATCATGCACCATAAATCAAATGTGTAGGAATGCCTGTTTATGACAGGTGTAATCCTCAGAGGCCATTTAGTACAACTAAAAGACACATAGACAGTAAACAGGAAAAATGCAGACAATAAAAACCGAATAACACATGTATCTGAGATGTAAAGTGTTATTCTTTTAGCACACACAGCCACGGTTCGAATCCTGCCAATGGTAGTAGTCTCCATACAGAATCATACCCAACAACTGTACAGATATGACCAGAATGTCTATTAAAGTGGCCCATATCTATTGCCTATCAACCTGTCCTCCTGGGAAATCAGTGGGATGATCCCAGACATATAGGCAGCAAACAGGAAATACAACTGATTGATGCACATCTATGACAAATATCTGGCACACTAGCAATACCCCAATACCTTAGGTGACTAAGAAGCCACGTATATCCCATTTACACCCCCAATTTTTTGAGCTGTGGTTAGAGTGTGTACAGTAACAGAGTGAGTAGTATGTGCAGAATACTAATGTGTAATCCGGAACTTTGTGTGGCAAAAGTCAGGTAGTGCTAACAAACATTACTCCCACAGGTACATTGGATACAAACAATGTGCTGATAAATACAGACCAATATAACCTGCACTAGTACTGTCCACCCTGGTATTGTAGGGGAATATGAGTGTTGCAGTTTCTCCGAATAAAAGTATCACTGGTCACTGTCACTCACACTGTGCTACATAATATAACTGTGTAGGAAAGCATGTATATATGTGTGTCAGGTCACTAAAGGTGGAAGAGGGCAATAGTCTAGATATGTCCAGGTACACCAGCATGTGGTCAACACATGGCCAGAGTCTGTAAAGAAAGAGTTGGATAGCATAGTGCAAAACATCAACCCAGAATCCGGGCATATGTGTTAACAAACATTCCCTCCACAAGTATACCAGGTAAGAGGTGTATACTGCAGGAAAAACCGGTTCATGTGTAATGATGTTGACAGCCAAATCAGTGTCCAGTATAGGTCTATAGGGTAGTGTAGTAAGACTTGTAAGGTACAGATAACAGCACTGACTAGGAAAGTAATGTTGAGTACAGGAAAATACTACTTGTTAATTGACATCTTTCTCTCCCCCCACCTTATCTCCAACAATAATCAACATACCCACCCCAACTGGTATGTACTGACTTTGATAAATATTCTAATGGTTCCCATGCATGTGCCATATTCAATTATTCCAACATTGTTGGCATGGTGCCATCAACGTACCTGCATGCTGTTCTTATTACCACTGTGGTCCCATATATGCATGCGTTCTGTTTGCTATGTAACTGTTCTGTATCTGGTGTCTGCATTAATGGGAATATCTATGCATGCTGTATTACCTAACCCTGGAATTTATTGACTATTACTAACCCACATATGATGTTGAAATCTGCACATTATAGCATGCTTGGGAAGGCCGGTCCCAATGGACCCACCTGTCCCACCTCAGCTGGCTAAGGCACAGGGCACCAGCATGTCTGGGGCCCAACCCCTCACCTCCCTGTCCATTGGTCCTGTATCACCTTTGGGTAGAACCACCTCAAGGGATGGGGCTCACCCCCCTGGGATTGGGCAGGGACAGACACCTGTCACCTGTCGCCAGGTTGAGGTCATGGTGCGTAAAGCGATCAATAAGGAATTTGGTGATCTTCTATGCCAGCTTGAGGGCCGCATGTCACAATTCGAGAGTCAGGATGGCTCTGTGGGTCAGCCCCCAGCACAGCCACCTTCGGGGCTGTGAAGGTGCAGTGATGACTGCCCATGGGTGGGGACCTCAGTCCCACTGTTACCACTAGGGGGCTTGTGGGTTTCCGATATCCCAACACTCCTCCCCATCAAGGTGTTTACCCCCCAAATGTGTCATAGACTGCCCCATGTATGCATCTTGTGTGTCTTGTCTGTTAACCTACCCAACCTACCTCCCTAAATATACCTACTACACCTCCCCAACATCACACTCTCACCTGGAATAAAAAGGGCAATCTGTTCTCACAAAAAAATCTCGCCCCATACATAGCTGTCTATTTCACACAATGTGTCCACTAGACACATGTAATCTGGTCTAACTGGCATCACAATGACTTTATGTTGTCCTCACCCCTTTCTCAGGGGTTTGAGGGTCCAAATCTACCTCCAAATTCAGTGCATATGCACAGCTGTTGTTGTAGAAGAAATGGGCAGCTATGGAACTTTCCTACACCCTTCCTGCACATGCCTAGCAATTTCCCCTACTGTCTTACACTCTTTGTGTCCCTTTTTCACCACTTTCCTACCAACCCTTTTTTCTTTTCTTTTAAAGAAATTAGCATAGGGGTAAGCGGGAGTAAACAATTTTAAGCAGCAGTAAGCAGATTTAAGCGTGTTTGCGTGGGGGTAAGCAATGCCTACACAGGTTAAGCAATATAGCAGCTAACTGTGTTTAGGACACTGCAACTGGAAGTTAGCAGTGCTTGCTTCCATGCAAACCCATGCAAACACGCTTACAATTGCTTTAATGTGCCTTAATCACTCAGTATTCAACCGCTGGTATTCTGCCCAGCAACAAAAAAAAAACCTTGCAAGGCTCAAACCCAGGACTCTGCACACCATACACAAAGTGATATACCACTAAACTGTGGCAGATATACATAGCCCTGATGTTTTCACAAACATATCATCCAGCACAATCAGTCAACAGTACAGGAAATGTAGCAATATCATACCACACAAGCTGTTAATGCAAGAAGTCTGGACAGAGTGTGCAAACATGTGGGTACACATAGGGATATATGCCAAAAACTGCTCTAATACACTTAAAACATTGCTAGTTACATAGTTATATGTATTAGAACACATATGTAGAAGGACATGAAGTCTGAAACACAAAAGTGTTGGCACTATTTACTGACTTCAATGCTGCGATCATCCATGTCAATTGCCAAGAGAATGAGGTACAGGCCCAAAATATGAGCCGAACATGCATGGCCATATGGACAGATATATAGCGGTACATATTGACAGATAGACAGCTAGATATATATATATATATATATATATATATATATATATATATATATATATATATATATATATATACATATGTGTGTGTGTGTGTGTGTGTGTGTGTGTGTGTGTGTGTGTGTGTGTGTGTGACTCAAAAATCATCGGATAACATAAATTGTATATAGATAGATAAATATGTTCATATGTATGTATATATATATATATATATATATATATATATATATATATATATATATATATATATGGGTTCCCTTTAGAATTTCGAAAAACTGAAATACCGAATTTCAGTTTACCGAGATTCTAATCCTGAATGCTTGGAATCGCAAAACACCAGAAGCGTGAAATTTGAAATCCCGAAGTTCAGAGCTTCTGGTGTTGCGGTGTATGAATGGATGTAAGTGCAGGTAAGTTTGTATGAGTGTGTAGGTTATGTGCTGTAGTGTATGTTAGTGTGTGTTTTGGTTGTGATGTGTGTGTGCAAGGGGCTATGAAATGTGTGTGTGTGAGTTGCCTTTGTGTGTGTGATTGTGCGGTCTCGGAGTTAGAATATATAGGTAGGGAGGGTGTGGGGGGCACAGCCCCCCATATGGGGGGTGCTGGAGGGCAAAGCCCCCCTGCTTATTTCTAGTGTAGGTTAGTTTTGTTTGTGTGTGGGGAGCAGTTGTGTGTATATGAGTGTGTGTATGTAAGTGTCGGGATTTTGAATTTCACGGTTATGAGCATTAGGGATTGTGGTGTTTCGGCTTTATGATCTTGATATTCTGAAATTCGGTATTTCAGAATTTTGAGATTATAAAGTGAACCTATATATATATATATATATATATATATATATATATATATATATATATATATATAGGGGTTTTACATATTTAATTATGTATATATATATATATATATATATATATATATATATATATATATATATATATATATATTCTGACATATATACGTAGACATATATGTATAGATGTATGCATGGTGCTAGAGAGGTATATATATATATATATATATAGAAATATTTATTTACATATATATATATATATATATATATATATATATATATATATATATATATATATATATATATATATGTACACACACACACACACACACACACACACACACACACACACACATACACACACACACACACACACACACACACACACACACACACACACACACACACACACACACACACACACACACACACACACGCACACATACATCCAGATGTTAGTTAAAGTACATTTCCTATACTGTTGAATGATTGTGCTGGATGATATGTTTCTGAAACCCGCAGGCTTAAGTGTATCTGTCATGGCATAGTGGTAATTCACGTTGTCTATTGTCTGCAGGGTCCCGTGTTCAAGGCTTACAGGATCTATTTATTTTGTTGCTCGGCAGAACATGGCCCGTTGGATACAGAGTGATTAAGGCACTTTAAAGCAGTTGTAAGCGGGTTTGCATGGGTATGCGTGAAGCTAAGCACTTCTAACCTCTGGTCACAGTGTCTTACACTCAGTTAGCTTCTAAATTGCTTAACCTGTGTAGGCAGTGCTTAGCTCCACGTAAACCCATGCAAGCCTGCTTACAACTGCTTTAAAGTGGCTTAATCACTCTGTATCCAATGGGCCATGTTCTGCCCAGCAACAAAATAAACAGCTTTTGCAAGGCTCAGACCAGGAATCCTGCACACCCTAGACAGGGTGATTTACCACTAAACCATGACAGATACAAATAAAACTCATGTTTTCAGAAACATATCATCCAGTCCTGTCATGCAACAATACAGAGAATGTATACAAACACCTAGATGTCTGTGTGTTTAACTATATTAATACCTAAAAAGATACAACATATCTATATATGTATATATATATATATATATATATATATATATATATTTCTAACACTATATACATATATAGCAACATATATGCACATGTATACATGCATATGTCTAAACTGACATATATATGTGTCTGCACCTATATGTCTACATATACACAGCACGTTGTATATGTGTACGCAGATATATATCTATGTAGGTGTATACGGACATAGTTATATATATGTTAGAAGATATATATATCTATATAGGTATATATGGCCATACATCTGTAGATAGCAATTGCAGATTAACAAATACACATATGTCCACATGCATTGTTAAAGGGGTTGAGAGGCCCCACACACTATATGTCTCATATGAATAGGCATCCCTCCCCACAGCCAAACACGTGCACCTTGCAATACACTACCAAGTACAGTCTGTCATCCATAGAAAATGTAATATGTGGAATCCATCAACATCACCCGGATACAGATACACAGACACAGATATGCAGATACAGATATGCATATATATATATATATATATATATATATATATATATATATATATATATATATATATATATATATATTTACATGTGACTACACATACACACGCAGATATATGTACAGTAAGATGCATATGTTGAAGGTGCTCACAATATGGAACAGCCTCTATGCCTACAGTTAACACCTGAACATCCAGACACTGTATGGGCCACCCATACAAATGTCAATCGTGCCCTGCAACTTATACCCATAGAGAGGTCATAGGAAAGACACCACACACAGGTTTGCAGAAATGGGAAACCTTTCATTGTGTACTATAACAGTTCTATATGCCATGTCATATAGCTGTTCAGACACTGACAACCATATAAGCAGAGTACTGCAACTGTGAAACAGTTACACTAATACAGTAGTCTGGAAAGGTTCACAACTGTTGCTGTCCAGGCCAAGCCCTTCAAATTGTACAATAGTGAACATAGACTGGGCCACAGGATACCAAACAATCAACAGTATGTACTGCAGTTGTGTAGTTCAGCAGCCTCTATCTACACTCTGTACAAACTCAGTAGATGGTAAAGACGTTATGTGATCACATGATTTGTCACTATTACATAACAAGGCATAACTGACACCATCATGAGCACACTGACAAACAGAACAGCCTGCATGGCAGGAGGCAGTAGGCTTGCAGTACCCCAATTCATTTAAGTAATGTAAATATAGGTGAAGTATACGGTACTGTACATCCAGATACCTTGTGGCAGCTCACCCCTGATACCCCCACATTTTGTAACAGCCTAGGTCATTTATGGTGCTCCCCACCTAGACTCAATAATACAGGCCCATATACCACTGTTACATACACTGGCCGCTGGAGTGCATAAGGGCACATATGTATTGTGTAGGTGATGCCCAGACATATATGGGCCCAGCCCCACTGTATGCATGGGAGATACAACAGCAGTGGACTAATGGCAGCAATGGCAGTGTGATATACTCACAGCCCACTACAGAACAACCCCCAACAGCATGACATATGTGCAAAGCGTGGTATGTAGATAGAGGACAGAGGCTGGACACAGGCACATATGTGGAACACTGTTGCCATACACTAAGCAAGTTGCTGGAGTTACAGGATAGTCTGCAACATACCCTTAGTCAGGGAATTGAGGTTAGAAACAGAAATGCATCTAGCCATGTACTGATAGCACTCAACACACACATTGCCAGTGTAATATCTGACACAGGACCTGGGTGGTGGACGGATGACACATGATAGGCATACCTCTGTCCAGCAAGAGGACAGGCCCACAGTAGTGAGCTATGCAGACAGACTGCATTCCAAGGTAAACTTGTATGTACACACACACACCCTGTAACACCAGTACTATACAAAGCATAACACAACTCTACTCACAGTCTGTCAGTAGTTCCTGATCCTCCTACTAATATGTGGCCACCATGAGTGTGCAGGTTCTCCTGTAAGAGGTATTGCTACCTGCTGTCTGTAACACTGATGCCCACACACAGGAAGGATGTCCATCACACAGGAAATGTAAAGGGACCATACCCACATGCTGTAGGGATTTATAGTGGGTGGTTGCCATGACAGTGGTAATTGGAAGTAGTACATATGTGTAATCATATATATGGCTATCTGGATAAGTATATGTACATATATTTCCACCATATGTCCTGGGCATGGAGTGTAGCCCTACCCCAGCCCCTATAGTCCCAAAATCATAGTGCAAGGGTATGTCAGGTATGTATAGCAGGTATATTAGTAGACTATTGCTACTCTCATTGGGATTGTCTTCACAGACATGGTATGTGTGGAAGGTCACATCTGCTTATAACATATGTGCCATTGGCTACTGACAGACATCTTAAGGAAATCATTGTAAAGTACTGCTGCTATCATGTAATACCCCTGTGGAGTGCAGCAGAGATATTGGTCAGTATATGTGGAACTTTGGACACACCCTGTACAGTCCAGAGGTATACACATAATCCCTTAGTGCACAACATGTGTACCATGTCTGACAATATGGATGCAGACAGCCATGTAGATGGGTATAACACATAATGACTGGTATACATTTGCCACCATAGGTGTTGCATTCACACATTCCTGTCTGGCCTGAAACAGAATGACTGCTGGTACAGGGGTGCCATGGACACATACTACCCACTTGATATTGACATACATCTGTACAGCATCCCACTGCTCTGTCTGACATACATGACTGTTGAGGGAGGCTCGGCATCAGTACATCTGGCAAGTATCTGCACATGACATCTCACTGGGTAAGTACACTAAGCTGCTAGGAATGCAACAATGCACTGTGCAGGTTACAGGCAGCCTGGCTCATCACTGACCTACATCTCCTATGGGGGAATGCACATGTACCTGCATATATAGCAGGCTCAACAGGCATGTCACAGCACAGGGTAAGATACACCTGTGTGAAAGTGCATAACCTCAACCAATGTGAACACAGCCACAGCCACATATGGTAAGCTAGCATAATATTACAGTATATGGACTATCTGTTCTACACCATCCTCATATGTGCCACTCACAGAATGACCCTACATATACTGGACTGCTATACAATTTGGTCTGATGGCTGCCTGTGGTATGGGACATGTGTGTGTATGCCCCTACAAACATGTACGCCAAAATGGTACCATAGAGTGGGGCAGCAGGTAACATCAGATAGAAGGGGAACTAGGACAATGGCATCTACTGCAGTCTGTACACAGGCTATAGTATATATTACCAATACACACATTGCTGACATTCACGATCACTGCACATACCTCAGTACTGTACAAACATCCACAGAATGTCCAGGTTATGTCATGAAATATAATCCCTACTGTACATAGCATGTGTAGCAATCAGATATATCACTGGCTTGTTATCAGATATGATGACACAATTTATGGTGTACAGCACATATACACCACTTCATGCATGACATATGTAAAAGGCTGACAGAGGTTTGGCTGACAGCATATACACAGAGCCAATATAGACATGTTGCTGTGATAACCTCATCCATTTACCATTGTAACGGGCTTTGTTGCAACATATGTCCTATGAGAGATATGAAGTCAGTAACTGTCATGACCTTCACCATCTACAGACTGCAATCCTCACACTGCCTTCTGCATTCCACAGATAGATGCTCCATGGCTAAAACATGAAACCAAAGGCACAACACTGACCAGTCTGCAGATGACCCTGCAGATGGGGATTCCTCATATACATGGAACTGACATGGCAGGTATTGCGACATGTACGACAGCGATATCCAGACAAACACTTTTAAACTAACATTACTCCAAATGCAGTATAGCAGCACTTACATTCTGTAGTCAGGTCAGGCACATCCCCCTCCTGTTTGTTGCCCTCTTTCCACAGTGTATGTTGTTAGAGGTACATCCCCAATCCATCTGAGATGCTGTTTGCCAAACAACAGATCTAGTTCCTGCTCACAGTGAATGAAAAGTCCAACACCACCATGATGTTCCTAGATATTGGAGTGTGTTTCCATGCAATTGGCTATGGGAATGTTACTACAGCTGTTCCACATGCAATCAAATAGGGGAAGGATGCAATTCGTGCAGAGGCTATCAGCTGATCATGAGCATTACTTAAAGTACACATGCTGCTGCCCAACAAAGCAGGTGTGGGTCTCCACATCCACCAGAGAGGGAGTGGGGGAGGCACACAGAGGCAAATACATGTCAGGGAGAGGTGGGAGAGTAAAATGAAGCATGTCTGTGTCACAGAACTACCAGAACAGGGTATCAAACCCTGACAACTATATAGTGTTATCACAGTTTGATGCAGTTATTGGATGCGCCACATGGGTTACCTGCGGTGGAGCACTCAGAACATAAATGTGATGGTGAGTGACCTCTGCAACAGGGATACAGTAGATATACGATAGGAGATGTACACATGCCTGTCCACATGAACAGGTGCCAGCATCAACACAGCCACACTCTACAGGGCTAGGAGTACAACTCATCATTAGTGGGATTGCCACAACACATTAATGTGCAGGTATCACATGCACCACACGGGTCATATGGAGGTCGTAAGGGCAAAGATTATGAGGAGGTGTCAGACATCAGACAGCATGCTTCAGTATGCCCGGGGGGTTGTAGTGAGTATGGATGTGGACATATGCACCATACAACACACACACAAACACATTGGGTGCCAGTGCTGACATGTATGGGTGCCAGTCTGCACAGGTGTGTGGTGTTCAACTGTGCCAGCAGGCTATACAAGGGTAGGGGATGGGTATACATTGGCATCAGGCCACCTGAAAATGGTCTGTATTGTGGCTCAGGGCTGTCGTTTCTGCATTTGCCCACACAGGTGGGTATTCTATCCCCCATCCAGTCGCTTGGGTGGCTATTGTGTGTGGCCAATGCTGTGCATCTCCTGCCATGTATGTGTTCCTTACTCCATGATGTGGATGGTGTCTAGGATGTGCACACGTCCCACATGCATGTACAGTGACATGTGGAACTGTACCTGTCATGTCTGGCCCATGTTGTGAACACAGATAATCATCAGATGTGCCAGTCTTGCCCACCTGTGGCAGGTACTAGTAATGGGCAGCAGGTTTACCCTGCACCTACATTGATAGCATGCTAACAGCATTCCCTGGTGTCAGTGGTATCTGCCCATACAGGGCATGCTGTCAGGCATGGTATGTCCGTTGTGGGTCACATGTGAAGGCACCTCAGGTGGTGCAGGTGTCCATTGGGGAGGTGCACTGTCTGTATGTACATGCATATTGGACAGATAGGCAGGGCGATATGTCCTCTGTACTCTACTACTATCACTCCATAGTTACTATCGGTGGCCAATATGCAGTGTACTACCCACATATTGGCTATTGCCTAGACATGTGTGTGCATGAGACACGGGTTGAGAGTGTTGTCTGGGTAATACGGGGGTGCTAACTGTGATTGTCTGGCCATGATGTCACATGTATGGGTATGGTTTTGCACCCCAGCCTCTCAGCTATTTTACATCTGTTATCCCAGTACAGCTGTCATTGTGATATATCGTAGGGCCACCTTATAATAAATATGCAAAACCCACTCCAGACTGGCCTCAGGTGTCACACACTCACATCCACTTCTACATAGGATACAAGTTACACACACACACACACACACACACACACACCTGTCTTTTGTGGGAGTAGAACCCCTACCTAATTAGCTCATTAAACTACAGCACTATGCAGTTAGAGTACACCATGGACATTACTGGAGTGCTACTTTCCCAAAGGTCTATTTCACAATGAAAGACATCAGCAGGATTACCAAAGTAAGGCATTTTGGATGTACTGTGAGTGAGTAGCCTAAAATGCATTGTTCTCTACACAGACAGTGAGACGCATAGAAAACATTCACAACTGACATGTGTGGGTATAGAACCCATGACCAAAGTATATATCACACTACAACATGGAGCTGTCATAGGACACACCACGGGGATTAGTATAGAACTTCTTCCCCAAAGGTGTATTTCACAAGGAGTGACATCTGCAGGATTACCAAAGTAGGGCATTTCAAATGTACTGTGAGTAAATAGCCTAAAATTCATTGCTCCCTACACAGACAGTGAGACACACAAAACATCCCCAACCAACATTTGTGGGTATAGAACCCATGACTAAGGTCTATATCACACTACTGCCTGGTTCTGTTATACGACACACCACAGGGACTTCTATAGAGCTCCATCCCCAAAGGTGTATTTCACAAGGAATGACATCGGCAGGATTGCCAAAGTAGGCCATTTCAAATGTACTGCGGGTGACTAGCCTATAATGCATTGCTCTGTACACAGACATTGAAACACACACAAAACATCCAGAACTGCCATGGTTAGGGATGGAACCCTACCACAGTTCTAAATCACACTACAGCAGTATGCAGTTTCCAGATGTGCTACAGAGATTACTGTGCTACAATGTTCCCAGAGGTGTATTTCTAGGTGTGTGACATCAGCAGCCGTGCCAAAGTTGAGTATATGAATTGTAAGGAGTGTGAGTACGCTAAAAAGCATTGCCCTTTACTTAGTCAGTGACAGACAGACACACACACACACAGTAATCAAGTCTGGGGTTAGAACACCTACCTAACTACTTTATTATGCTACAGCAGCATGCAGTTACAGGACATGCGACAGAGATTACTGGGCTACACTCTTCCCAGAGGCATATTTCTAGGTGGGTGACATCAGCAGCCTTGCCAAAGTTGAGTATATGACTTGTAAGGAGTGTGAGTACTCTAAAAAGCTTTGTCCTCTACTCAGTCAGAGACACACACACAGTTGGCAGGTCTGGGGTTAGAACACCTACCTATCTACTTTATCACACTACAGCAGTATGCAGTCACAGGACACGCTACAGAGATTACTGGGTTACAACTCTCCCAAAGGTGTATTTAACATTGGATGACCTCAGCAGGCTTGTCATAGCAGGACTATGGGGAGGGTGGTGTGTGCATGGGCCATAACCCATTCATCTAGGGGTTGACACACCACATGCGGGCACACACGGGGTCATATGTCACAGGTACGTGTATACAGCTACTAGATGACTACTTCCTTGTACAGTCATGTTGCACAGCTAGCATGTGCACCACGTAGTCTGTAATGCTGACAGATACTGGTGGCTAGTATCTGCAGTGGGTGACATCTGCACCTCATGTGTTTGGGGCCCTTTGGCTGTGTGCTGGGTGGGACTGGCCTAGATGGCTCCTTGTCACAGTTACCCTCTTCCACACATCTATGTACATCTACCTTTGGCTTATATTAGTGTGTTTTCCTGACATATATGTCCGTATTCCTATCCACTGTGTGTGTGCAAGGCATAAATGGTGCATACTGACAAGTGTCTGCACTAACAACTGCAACTGCCAGATATGTCTGGTCCACTGGTCTTTGCAGTCATGGCCTTCATGTGTTTGTGTGAGCATGTCCAGTATGGCCATCTGTAATGAATTTGTGGATCGTGTTCAGGTAGTTTGGGCTGTAGTGTTGACCTTTGTGTTGTACACCAACAGGTAGTATGCTGTCTCTGCAGGGTATCCATCGATCATTTGGCTTTGACTGTTACTGCATTTCTGCATAGCGGGGGGGGCACACCTAACTGTTTCTACATTTCTACACAGGAATGGTGGGGGCACACCTGACTGTTATTACATTACTATGTAGGATGGGGGGCACACCTAACTATTTCTACATTTCTACACAGGGTTGGGGGGAGCACACCTGACTGTTATTACAATACTATGTAGGATGTGGGGGGCACACGTGAAACTTGTACACATTTGCTATGACTGTACTGGTATGTTAGGTACTCCATTTCATTCTGTATTGCTAACTATCATGCTGACTAGAGGCATACCAGTGTACTACAGATCGTGCCTTTGGTTGCCCCTACATATTATTAAAAAAAAAAAAAAAAACCAACAAAGGCAAGGGTTTACTCCAAAAAAACCTTTTATAACAAATAAAGTTAGCATTTTTGAACACTTCTAATAAGTGAACTGTTAATTTATAAACAAAAGGAAGGGATAGCCATGGGTTCACCAGTGGGATCTCTCATAGCTAACATAGTTATGCTACAATGAGAAAATCAATATGTCCTAGGACAAAAGTACAGAGCTAGTATCAAGCTGTATTTATGCTATCTGAATGATTTAGTTATCATCTGGAAGGATGATGAAATTCTATTACAACATTTTTTACATTATATTAACAACAGCACTAACTTTTTGGATTTTACTCGCACTTATAATAGGGAGAGAACAGCTTATCTGGATGTGATGATAGAGAAGGATCCTGCTAGGGACAGTTATGTGGCCAGTGTTTACTGCAAACCTACATACTCTAATACTTTACTGCACGTTTCTAGTTCCCACCCACATAAGCAAAACAAAGCTTTGGCAAAGGGACAAATGGTCAGGGCAGCACGCATGAGTACTAGGGAAACAGATTTTAAAAGGGAATGTGAACTATTAATAAACATGTTCACTAGGAGAGGATACCCTATGGATTTATTATATGGGACGTGGGTGGAAGTATGAACTAAAAGAACAAAAGGGATATATAAACCAATCCTGACTAAGGACAACTATGGGGGGCATATTCCAATAACAGGGCAATGTAAACAGAATGATTATACAGGAGCTATGATAACCAGATTTAATACTGAAAGAAACTAAATTAATTGGATCTTGTACAAGAATTGGAATGTTTTCAGAGAAAACTATAACATTTTACAGGCCCTAGGCCAGGCTCCAACTATAATTTACAGAAGGGTGTGCAACTTTAAAGACATGATGGAGAGGAAAACCATTAAAATTGTACCTCAGGCTAGGATGTCCAAGTATGGGAGATGCAGTACATGTAAATGCATCCTGAAGGGTGACAGGATAAATTTGAAAAACAAAGATTTTCTCATAAGAGGTAAATACAACTGTGACACTACGGGGGGTTATTTATGGGGCTTGCTGTCAATTCTGTGAAGCCTTTTACATAGGCAAAATGGAGAGGAAGCTTCACACTCGTATATAAGAGCATATGTATGAAATTAAGATGAAGAGAACTACCAACGCTCTGTATAGGCATATGTTGTCCCATGAAGGACATGAGTTTAAATTTGGTATAGTGGAAAAGGTTAAAAAAATCCACCGGGGGGGGGGGGGGGGGGCTCCATGGCCTACCTTATTGGAAAGACAGGAATTAATTTGGCAGACAAAGTTAGAGGCATACAGGTTTCCAGGCCTCAATGACATGGTCAGCCTAGGTCCAATATTAAAGTTAAGGTCACCTGAATGATAAAACTAGCCAGTATGAATAAATGAATGATTTAATTCTATGCATTTAGTTTGCTTGTGTCTTTCAGCTTTTTCCCAGTTAGGGGTTGCCACAGTGGAACTCCAGTCCACTAATGATTGGCAGTAGATTTTTACGTACTGGCTTGCCGGGCCTAACTCACAACCTTCAACGAAGGAACACCCATTCACGCATGTCACCACACAGAAGACGCTCTAACTGAGAATCGAACGGGCAACGTCTAACTGTGAGGCGACAGCGATACCGCAGCACCACCACCGCAGTATGTAAAAATGCAGTATTATCAGGGTGTTTTGTTTTTAATTTTATACATATTCACATAAATGTTTTATAAAAATTTTTTTTAGGGTATGTAACACTGTACTAGGAGTTGTGGATGACTGTGAACATATACATATACATTTTTATATAGTTTCTGGTTGCAATCTCCAAGTCTTTTCCAATAGGAATATTGTTACACCAGTTTTACTGCAATTCTTTCTGTTTGGTTTATAGAGGGACATGTCTTTTTAAAATCAAAATTACATAATAGGGGTGGGGTGTGCGCTCAATGCAACAGAATGATATTTAAACACAGGCTTGAGTCTCTTTTGTTTGTATCTGATGAAGTTTTATTGTTTAAAACAAAAGCGCTTATATAATCTTTTTGCCAAGGATTAAAGGAATTTTTTAAGCATTCGTGAAGGCTCCTTCTTCCTGTGGTGTGGATTACAGCTTCTCAGTTTTGGTCTTTTTCCTGGTTTGTCTTTATTCTTAGTTTTATACATACCCCCTGGCAATAACTTACCAACTCTGGGAAGTATCTCATCTTGGGTATCACAACATATCTCTCTAGAAACAGTAATATTTGGTGATGTCAACACACTGACTGGCAGAAACGTAAATTATAGTTTCCCACAGATATCGTAAACCTATTTGGATTTTCTTAACTAATTACTTATCCAACCTTTACTAGTTCCACAAACTAAAATGGCTCAATAATTGATTGGATTTTGGTCTCTCATTCTAGCAATTTCTCTCAATCCAAAACACTTACAGCCTCTATTAGTGATCACCACCCCATCTGTACAACTAGACTTATTTCACATTCATGTAGAGAACACACCTACAAGACAGTATGAAACCTATCCATCTTTGACCAACAGGCCTTTACAAATTTACTAAACTCCATCAATTGGTCCTTCCTTAAATACTTGTCATTAGATGATGCAGTTGATCAATTAAATTTTACATTCCTATGCACTTTAGACAGTTTAGCACCCACCAGAAAGAAGAGTCAAAACTAGCTATACTCCTTGGCTTTCCGTCTATACCAGATCACTCATGCAAAAAAGAGACAAGGCTTGGACAACTTACCTAAAACATAAGACTCACGGTAATCTACAGAATTTCAAAGCACTGCATAACCTTGTAAAGAAACAGGTTAATTTAGACAAAAAACAGTTCTATGCAAAGCCATAAGGTCAGCACGAATCCAGTCCAAAAACCTTCTGGCACACTATTAAAAAATCATAAACCCCAGAAGTCAGACCCCCCCCAACCATCCTGTGTTAGTACCTCCCCTGACATAGCAACTCAATTTTATTCTTACTTTATTGATAGCATAGCTTCCATGAATAACAAATTCCCTCCATCTCCTTCTACCTTCTCTTAGCCTCTTATTAGCTGTCACTCCACATTATCCCTTCAACTGGTTTCTACTACCTTTATCAAATCCCTCCTGTGCAAGCTCAGGCCATGTCCCCCCTCTTCAGACAATCTTCCTACCAAATTTCTAAAAATGTCTGCTGACTCAATTGCCTACCCTGTCTTAGTAATCATTAATAGATCCATCAATGAGTCTTATGTCCCTTTGCTGTGGAAAAAATCCTTCATCCTTCCTCTCTACAAAGGTGGCACATTCACAGAAATTTCTAGCTATAGGCCATTTGCTATTGTTTCACCATTATCAAAAATTCTAGAAAAATCTATCCATAAACAATGTCTTCAATACCTACTTGGCAATAATCTTCTCTCTTCCACCCCCAACTGTTATCCCAACTATCCAACTATCGCTTCAGAGCTTAACCGAAACATCCTTACAATGGTTCACTAGCTTTCTGTCTAACAGATATTAGTCTGTCAAACTCTAACTTATCTCTTTGCTTACCTGTTAGCACTGGGGTACCCCAAGCCTCAATACTAGGTCCACTTCTCTTCAACATTTTTATTAATCATCTTAATACTGCCACCAAGCAAGCCACCCCAATTCAATATGCTGATGACTCTACATTAATCTGCTCTGCCAGGAGTCTCTTTCATCTACAGAGTTTAATTATTTTATTAATATTTATTTAACATTTGTTTGCCAGGATAGGGTGGCTGCAGTGGTGCAGCGGTTAGTGTTGCTGCCTCACAGCAAGAGGTTCTCCAGTTTGATCCTTGGCTGGGGTGCCTTCTGTGTGGAGTCTGCATGTCCTCTCTGTGGTTGTGTGGGTTTTCTCTGGGTGCTCTGGTTTCCTCCCACAACCCAAAGACATGCTGTAGGTGGATTGGACACTCTAAACTGGCCCTAGGTGTGCATGTGTGTGCCTTCTGTGGAAGGTTGGGTGCTGGGCTGGCAACTTGACACTG
This sequence comes from Protopterus annectens, assembly GCF_019279795.1. Classification (NCBI taxonomy): domain Eukaryota; kingdom Metazoa; phylum Chordata; order Ceratodontiformes; family Protopteridae; genus Protopterus; species Protopterus annectens. The sequence goes on from NC_056735.1 coordinate 591,350,047, forward strand.
TAAAACTCCACTGCCAATCATGAGCAGACAGGTGAACTGCTGTGGTGATCCCTAACTGGGAAAAAGCCAGAAGAAGAAGATTTGTTTGCCAGGATAGTCTGACTGGACAACAAGTGTCTGTTTTCAGCAGAGTGCTGTGGAGAAAAACTCCATAAGTTTACAGAGAGAAGAAAAATTTACAAAAGAGACACTACAAAGTAGTAGCATACAGATTGTAGACCTTACAGCCATTAGTATACAATAAGAGGATAGTCCCCCTTTTGGTTGGAAAATACAAGTGTACAAAATATACAGATTAGAACCTGGTAGAGCATTGTAAGATATTTCACAATTGAATAAGAGTATATAAATGTTTAAGTTTCCATATATACATTCAAGAAAATATACATGTAAGAACACACACACACACACACACACACACACACACACACACACACACACACACACACACACACAAGTACATACACTCATATATAGGTTATTGCTCACACATGGATAGGTATAGTTATATGGTGTTGTTTATGTTGTCCAGGACAGATGGGGTGTAGAAACAGTAAGTGGACGAGGCTTCAGGGGGTCAATTACAGTTGCATAGATGGTTAGTGAAGAGGTATGTTTTAAGTAGGCTTTTGAAGGAGGGTGTGGAGTTTTGTAGTCTGAGGTCATGGGGAAGGTTGTTCCATATTTTGACTGTTTCATGGGCTGATAGTGATTCCCCAGAGTTGTTTTTGCATGTGATGCTTTTGATTAAGGCTTTGTTGAAGGACCAAAGTTGTCTATTTGAATCGTAGAAGTTCAGGAAGCAGGAAGCATTCAATTCCATTGACTCTTGGCTCACAAACAACTATTTACTAGTTTACCCCCAAAAAACTATACTTCTACTATTTTTACCCAAACACTTTTCTCCTGATGCCTCTAACTTTGCTATTACTTCTCTGAACAATACTTTAATCAATGTGGTTCCACATACAATACTGTTAGGTGTAACTAGTGACAACAATCTTATGTTTTACCTACTATCAGTAACATCATAAAAAAACTAATCAAAAATTGGTCATGATGTATAGGACTAAGAATTCATCTCCAACTCCATATGAGTAATCCTTGCCACCACCTATCTCTTACCCCCCCCCTCTATACACCACTTATCCTAACCAATCTTCACTCGTCCCTCAAAGCAAAACTTAGTCAGTGTTGTAATAAAGTAGCTAAATTTGCTACAAGGTAGGCCCACTACTCTCGCCATTGCTCTGCTCTCAAGTCCCAAAATTGGCTCAAACTACTACACCTTCTCACCTTTAATCAACTAACATTAACTGACACTGTACAACTCCTCATTTTTGCAAACTACATCATCACTACTTCAGCACTATGTACCATCTTGTGACCTACGCTCCTGTCACAAGTATCTACAATCTATTTACAAACCTCAAAGATCTAATGGGGTTAGTCTGTACTCTCACTGTGTTGCCAAATCATGGAATAGCATTCCAGACACAATCAGGCCTGTACCCCACTACTATTCCTTCAAGTCACGGCTGAAAGAACATCTAACCAATAACTGGATCTGCCCATGCTCCTTGCCATCTTAGTACTCTTTTCTATTCCCTTCTTCCCCACTCTTAATAGACTTTCTCTTGATATACCCTACTTCCCTTCCTACATTACCTGCTTTCTAGCCTCACCTCTCTTTAACTCCTTAACATTCTAATGTTCTTTCTTCATATTCTTACACTAACCTTTATCTATCCCAGAATTTATGACTGAAATTTACTATCTAGTTCTCCTGCTAGAAAGAGTATATGGCTTTTATGAGCTATTACTTATTCTGTTATATATTGTTCATGCTGTCTCAATTGGGGAGAGATGGGTGAAGGCTGCCAGCCTAGTCAAATAGAATTTAATATATAATTCTATCAACTGTATAAATAAATGTAAAATACAGGCTTGTGTTTTTAAATGTAAGAAAACACTGTGAAATATGGAACTGCAAAATATTTGACAACATTGCACTCTACTGGCCCAGTGAAGCATGTTGTATCCTTTCATGTTAGAATTCGGCCCAAGGGTTGCTGGATGAAGATTTCATGCCCATTGTTTTAAGGCTAAAGTTTATGACTTGAATTTAGATGTGGAAGGTGCTTTATTGCTTTAGTTTCTGTTAGTATATACATGTGAAATGTCTTATATTGTTGTAAGTTTCTGTGCAGGTGTTAGATTGCTAAATAATGCAGTTTGTAGCCTGAGAACTCAGACCAGGTGTTAAGATGATGCAATGTGAATACTGGGAAAACCTAAGTGTCAAAAATGATGTAATTTTGGGAGGGCCTTAGAGATATGTTTTTTAGTAATGTTTAAATTCTATTTCTCACAAAAGACCTGGATCATTTTGATCTTGGATATCTAACCCAGCACTGCCTATGCTCTTTATGTATGTAAGTAGGATTGTAGCACTGTGTTTCTCTAAGATTAGCTAAAGATTATAAGGTTAGATTAAGTATTTTCTGTGTAATCAGATCTTTCCTACAATATTACGTTTTTGTGTGATCTGTGAACTCTTAGATATCTCTGTGGTGTAGTAGATTTGTCTTGTGTTTTAATTATTTATTATTAAATATTTTTAAAACCTTCTACCTGTGGCTGGTTTGTGTAGAGATGAAGTATGCTTTAGAGTACATTATATATTTATAGTTTACTGTCTAAGCCCTTCCAATAAGCCTTAGACTGTATAGTCACATTACCATTGGATATTAATATTGCACAGTAATAATTGGATACCCTTTTAAGGGCCTTTTAGTAGCTGATATTATTAACTGGGTGGTGGCAGTAATTACTACAGTATAGTCTGGTTAAAGGGGCACAGCTGGAGAATCTGTGTCAGCCTTTCCTAGGAGTGTCTGTAAAGTGTATAAATACTTATCTCAAAGTGTGTGTGTGTGTGTGTGTTGTGTCAGCTACTTGGCAGGGACAATTTTCCTTAAGCTAAAACTTCCAGTACTGGTTGGACAGAGAGGGTACTGGAAGTTTTAGCTTGCCCAGATAGGCTGAGACCTGGACCGTATAGCTGTGCCAGTGGGGAGTCTTATTGGGGACCTGGTGAGCAAGGGAGTAACCAGCCCCAGACTGATTGTGATCTCTGTGTGCACTTAAGGAAAATTGTACTTACTGAATGTATTAGTCATCCTTTCCTCTTCTAGGAGACAACCTCCCTGGTGTTTGTGGTGAGGATTGAGACTCCTTGATTGCTGGGCCAGGGCACGGTCGTCACAAGTGGTGGCAGTGATGGGATCTACTTCACATACTAATTGGCTTGTAGTGGTGTGGTTAGAGCGAATTCCTGTAGCTTATGTACAGTGATCTCTAAAAGTGTTTTGTACTTTAAAACAGCCATTCAGTGTATACCAAGAGTTCAGATCACAATTGTTTATTTCTTTTGTTAGCTTAGTGTTAGTCAGGGTGAGCAGGCAGCATGTCAGCAGAAGAGTATGGAAAGCTGACAAGGATCCAGCTGGCAGAGATGTGCCAGGCTAGGGGGCTGGTGCATGGAAACCTGACTAAGGCAGACCTGATTGCAGCCTTGGTTACAGCTGCATCAGAAAACAGCAGCCTGGAGGATAATCAGACTAACAGTGGAGATACAATATTCTCAGAAAATGGACAGCTCAACCTTTCTGCAGTGGACTTAAAAATCCAACTGGTGCTAAAGAGGCTTGAGTTGGAGGCCAGGCATATGGAACTAGAAGCAGCCAAGAGAATGAGGAGCCTAGAATCTGAAGAACAGGAACGGCAGAGAAAGCATGAGAGGGAAATGCTGATTCTTTTTCAGAGTCATGGAGGTAACGGGGAAGGGAGTAACCGGACCCCAGAAGCACAAAAGGTCAGTAAATTTCTTCCACATTTTAAAGAGGGGGATAATTTTCATAGCTTCATTCATATGTTTGAGTGGGTATGTAAACAGTTTGAAGTTGACCAAAGGCTCTGGGTATGGTTCCTGCCCCCCTTACTCCATGGTAAAGCTGTAACTTCTTTAGCAAAAATGCAAGACACTGACTGTTTTGATTATACTGCTGTAAAAAGACATTTGTTAGAATGTTTTAAGCTAACACCTGAAATGTATAGGAAAAAGTTGTGTGAGCATAGACGCAAGGCAGATGAAAAGTTATGTGAATATGTTGTTGAACTGAGCACTTATTTTCACAGCTGGGTGAGTAGATGTCAGGTCACCACTTTTGAAGGGCAGGCAGACCATGTGGTAAGGGAACAAGCCCTTAGCACTTTGCCTGAGGACATGAGGATCTGGTTAGCTGATAGACAGTGTGCTACTTCAGTGGAGTTGGGGAAGAAGGGAGATATATACCTAGCAAGCAGGGTAGCTCTGCACAGGGAAGGGACCCCTAGTACTGCTCATGGAACTAAAGGAACCCATGGTGGACAGCACAGACTGCCCCAACAGAATCCGCCTGTAGCAGGGGAAGCCACTAGTCCAGGAACATGTCCAGGAGCTAGGGTTAAATGTTTTGAATGCAACCAGTGGGGCCATGTGGCATACAGGTGTCCATGGAGGCAAGGTGGGGAACCAGTGGTGAGGGAGCCAGTAAGTAGTAAAGACAAAATGCCAATAATGGGTTGTCTTGAGACAACAGGGGTATGGAACTACTATCCTGCAGATGTCCTGAGAGGGAAAGATTTGGATGAGGCCGTACTATGTACTTATGCAGTTACATGCAGTGAGGCTAGGAGACAAGCATGTGGGTCTGGTAGCCTTGGGGAGACCCAGACAGACTGCATACTTGCAGCCAGGACTGCTGAGATGGTTACTTTAGGGAGTGAGCTACTCTGTAGCAATGAGACTGAATGTGAGCCACAGCTGCTTGTGGGTATTGATGTTCCCTTGGACTGGGTAACTGCAAAGGTAGAGGTGAGTAGTAGTACCCAGGCTGACAGTGAGGCACCGCTGTCAGAGGATGTCAGACTTCCAGTGGAAGGGGAGCTGGGAAGGGTTACAAGGAGAGACTTGAGACAGGCTCAGCTCTCAGACCCTACATTGCAAGGCCTGAGGCAGGTAGCTAGGGAGGCAGCTGATTCTTAAGGGAAGGGGGAATATGTATAATGGAACAAAGGGTTACTGTACAGAGAGTGGACCCCTGAGGGAGGGCTAGAACATGAGAGAGTACAGCAGTTGGTAGTGCCTAGAGCTTACCATCTGGCACTTCTAGCCATAGCCCATGATATTCCCTTTGCAGGTCATATGGGCATAAAACATACAAAGAGGCGTATTATGCAAAACTTATATTGGCCTGGAATTTCCAGAGATGTAACAGGGTACTGCAGGACCTGTGAGCAGTGCCAAAAGTTAGGCAAGGCAGGAGACAAGGTGAGAGGACTTTTGATGCTTTTGCCTGTGATTGAGGAGCCATTTCAGAGGGTAGCTATGGATATAGCGGGTCCTCTGAGTCCCCCAAGTTCCACAGGGGAAAAGTATATCCTAATGATTGTAGATTATGCTACATGATATGCTGAGGCAGTGGCTTTGTTCTCCATTGAGGCTGAGAAGGTGGCAAATGCTTTGCTAGAGATCTTCAGCAGGGTAGGTTTCCCAAAGGAAATACTGTCTGACAGAGGTGCCAATTTTATGTCAGACCTGCTGGCTTATCTGTGGAAGTCCTGTGGGGTGAAGCACATGAAGACCACTCCCTACCATCCCCAGACTAATGGTCTTGTTGAGAGGTTAAACTCTACAATCAAGTCCATGCTACGGGCATTTGTAGATCAGTTTAAGAGGCAGTGGGACAAATATTTGCCCCATCTGTTGTTTGCTTACAGAGAGGTTCACCAGGAATCCACAGTTTTTTTACCTTTGAGTTGCTGTATGGGCATAGAGTGAGGGGACCTCTAGATTTAATTTGAGATGAGTGGGAAGGTGAGTGTGAGTCTCACAAGGAATCTGTTGTGGCATATGTCCCGAACCTCAAGACAAGGCCCAGGGAACTCATGGGCCTGGCCCAGGAGAACCTGGCAGAAGCACAACAACAGAAAAAGGTGTGGTATGACAGGAATGCTCAAGGTAGAGAGTATGCTGTTGGACAGTAGGTGAGCGTTCTCATTCCTGTCAGACACAACAAGCTGCAAGCAGCTTGGGAGGGACCCTACAAGTTGGTAAGAAAGGTAAGTGCTGTTAACTACATGGTGGAAGTGCTAGGCAGATGGCAGGGGCACAAATTGTACCACGTTAACATGATGAAACCTTACCATGATAGGGAGGTGCTGGACAGACTACAGAGGGCAGGGTTGACCATTAAGCCGAGCAAATGTCAGGTGGGTATGGCAGAGGTCTCCTAACTAGGACATAGAGTGGGGAGTGGTAAGATAAGGCCAGACCCTGCCAAAGTGGAAGCTATCCAGGCACGGCCTGCATCTGTTATCAAAAAGCAAGTGAGGGCATTCTTAGGGACAGCAGGGTACTACAGAAAGTTTGTTCCCAATTATACTACCATAGCTGCTCTCCTCACAGACCTGACAAGGAAGAGCAGGCCAGATAAGGTAATGTGGACCCCAGCATGTGAACAGGTATTTCAGAAGCTTAAGGAAGCTTTGGGAGGACCCCCTGTATTAGCCAGTCCAGACTATAGCAAAAAATTTGTTGTGCAGGTGGATGCTTTAAACTATGGGGTGGAGGCTGTACTTAGCCAGATTTCTTCAGACAGAGAAGAGCACCCAGTGGTTTATCTCAGTCGTAGGTTCCAACCCAGGGAGGAATGCTATGCAGTGGTAGAAAAGGAATGTCTAGCCATAGTGTGGGCACTACAAAAACGTCAGCCTTATCTGTATGGAAGAAAATTCACTGTGATGACAGATCACAACCCTCTAACATGGTTAAACAGAGCCAGTCAGCAAAATGCCAAGTTGCTAAGATGGAGCCTGGGGTTGCAAGCATATAATACGTCAGTGCAACACTGCAGTGGGAGTAGCAATGCCAATGCAGATGGGCTCTTAAGACAGGGAATGGGGTTAGGTGCACCCAGATATACCTGACACTCTCAAGCGATGTTTATCAAGGGACACTTGAAAAACTTGCTTGAGTTCCCTGGGGGGGGGGGGGGGGGTGAAGATTGTGGAGAGATGGGCGAAGGCTGCCAGCCTAGTCAAATAGAAATTAATATGTAATTCTATCAGGTGTATAAATAAATGTATGTGTTTTTAAATGTAAGAAAACACTGTGAAATGTGGAACTGCAAATTATGTGACAACATTGCACTCTACTGGCCCAGTGAAGCATGTTGTATCCTTTCATGTTAGAATTCAGCCTGAGGGTGGCTGGATGAAGATTTCATGCCCATTGTTTTAAGGCTAAAGTCTATGACTAGAATTTAAATGTGGAAGGTGCTTTATTGCTTTAGTTTCTGTTAGTATATACATGTGAAATGTCTTCTATTGTTGTAAGTTTCTGTGCAGGTGTTAGATTGCTAAATAATGCAGTTTGTGGCATGAGAACTCAGACCAGGTGTTAAGATGATGCAATATGAATACTGGGAAAACCTAAGTGTGAAAAATGATGTAATTTTGGGAGGGCCTTAGAGACATGTTTCTTAGTAATGTTTAAATTCTATTTCTCACAAGAGACCTGGAGCATTTTGATCTTGGATATCTAACCCAGCACTACCTATGCTCTTTATGCATGTAAGTAGGATTGTAGCACTGTATTTCTCTAAGATTAGCTGAGGATTAGAAAGTTAGATTAAGTATGTTTCTGTGTAATCAGATCTTTCCTACAATATTATTTTAAGTTTCTGTGTGATCTGTAAACTCTTAGGTATCTCTGTGGTGTAGTAGTTTTGTCTTGTGTTTTAATTATTGATTATTAAATATTTTTAAAACCTTCTACATGTGGCTGGTTTGTGTAGAGATGAAGTATGCTTTAGAGTACATTATATATTTATAGTTTACTGTCTAAGCCCTTCCAATAAACCTTAGACTGTATAGTCACATTACCATTGGAAACTAATATTGCACAGCAATAATTGGACCCTCTTTTAAGGGCCTTTTAGTAGCTGATATTATTAACTGGGTGGTGGCAGTAATTACTACCATATAGTCTGGTTAAAGGGGCACAGCTGGAGAATCTTTGTCAGCCTTTCATAGGAGTGTCTGTAAAGTGTATAAATACTTATCTCAAAGTGTGTGTGTTGTGTCAGCTACTTGGCAGGGACAGGAAGCACTGGTTGGACAGAGAAGGTACTGGAGGTTTTAGCTTGCCCAGTTAGGCTGAGACCTGGACCCTATAGCTGTGCCAGTGGGGAGTCTTATTGGGGACCTGTTGAGCAAGGGAGCAACCAGCCCCAGACTGACTGTGATCTCTGTGTGCACTTAACGGAAATTGTACTTACTGCATGTATTAGTCATCCTTTCCTCTTCTAGGAGACAACCTCCCTGGTGTTAGTGGTGAGGATTGAGGCTCCTTGATTGCTGGGCCAGGGCACAGTCGTCACACATGCATCATTATATAACATGCACGATAGGAACTCTCTTCTACCTTGTATATAATGTATGGTTAACTTTATTGATTGCCTTTATATTTTGCTTATTTTTCTTTTATTGTTCTTTACATATTGTACTATTTTGTTATTGTATTAATATTTGTTACTTAATTCTGTTTAGTGTGTACTGTGAAGCTTTTCTCCCCGGGCCTCCTCTGAAAATGGGCTCATGCCCAGTCGGACTTTCCCAGAAAACAAATGTCAAATAAATACACAAATAAATAAATAAATGCATTTGTGTTTGTCCCTCCTATTCTTTTAAAAGATTCATCTGTGTGTGATATCTTCATACTTTGCGTTATTGCAGTCACGGACCATCATGACAATATGGACTGTACAGCTAAAAATTCATGTGTAACAAACATGTGTACTATTGTTGCTCCTTTTTTTCTCTTCCTTTTTGTTTTGCTGGTCCAGTTGTGATTAAGGAAGAGAGGCAGATGTGATCTCTTTGACCTGCACCAGCAAATGCCTCTGGTGCTGATTCTCCAGTGGTCATCAGGTCTATCTCTCACAGGGGAAGATGGAGGTCTCCCCATTGAAGGTGACATGGAGGGCTGATTGTTGCCTTCACTGACTTCACATGAGTGGTACAGGCTCCTCTTCTGATAATTTCTCTTATGGTCTCCAATCAGCAGTTGCAGTGGCCAGTGTTTTTCAAGGTACACCTACCCATGGATGTTCAATTCAAAATCATAGAATCCCTCCTGGAATGACTAGTTGAATCACATGAAAAGCATGTCCTGACCATCTTGCCATCAGAGCAGAGCCTGGACATGAGTTCAACAAGGAATTTATGGATGTCTATGTGGTATTAACTGTGATTCAGCCCAGCATCCATCATGTATCCTGTTTAGCTCCACTCAAGTGTTCTTGTGCCTTATTCATAATTCCTGTGCTTTGTTTGTTGTCCACTTTTCCCCATCACAAGTTATCCACTGTTTGTCTGTCTTTTTCAATCCATTCTAGTTCCCACTCTTGTGTCAGTGCCTCAACTGCCTTTGTCTGCATATTGTGCTTATTTAAATTCCCATGTTACTTTCTCTGTGTTTTTCATATTGATCACTACTGAAGTAGCCTTAACTGTATGGGTTATATCCTGGCAAGGATATAACAGCCAGCCAGCTTCAGGGCACCTTCCATGCACTCAAACTATCAAACAGCTTGAGTTCAGCTGACTGAAAGACAAATTAGTGAGTGACGCTCTTCAGAGCTTTACTGTTGCTTAAGAGTATGCTCCTATGAGTCTTTTGAGGATCAGCTGTCAGCCTGTGCTTTACTTACCTAGGTAGATAAGCTCCTTTTGGGGGAAAAAAACATCCATTTTTTTCTTTTTACTGATATTGTATTAATTTCCTCTTCAGGATTGTTGTGTTTTAATGGATTGCCTTAAGAGTTTAATGTACTTTTAAAATTAGCATTTATTATTTCTGTCAGTTTAAAAGTGTTATCAAACTGATAAACTATCTTCTGGTGAGAAATTGCGTTTTTTTTAATGTTGTGGGGCTGCTGTAGTGTATGGAAGTACTTTTCACTATGTTTTTTCTGTTATAAAAAATAACAACATAGACCCATATATATATATATATATATATATACACACACACACACACATACTGGTATTGTTGCTTCACCCAGGATAGAGGTACCATGTTTGGCTTGACCATGACCATGGAACAGATTGCCACTCCCACAGTCAGTCCTTTTTCCAGCCACACAATGAAAAAGTCAACCAAACAGCCTTTGCCACCAGAGCAGGCTGGTGAAGAAAAATCTGCTTTAAATAACTTTGTTCCTTCTATTACACAGGTCATTGTACATTGTTTGCACTGTGTGTATGACTCTGCTGATACTTCTTCCAGGACTATGGCCACTGGTACATTTTTAAGGAAGCTTGCTTGGCTGCATTCTCAGAACCATCCAGATGATATTAAAAATGAGATGTCAAATTCTCCCTTGGATAGAGATTTAATGTTTAGCCCCTCGGCTGCAGATGTGATCAAAAAGTGTAATGAAAGGAGCAAGTTGATCCAGGGAATCTTTATTTTTCAGTCCTCCTTTTCGAAGTTGTTCAAGGGACTGTCTTTTGCCTCATTGATTTATGGCAAAAACAGGATAAACAGTTTCAACAATATTCAGGTAAACAGATGTTTAAGAAGAAGAAATGGCAAAAAGGATCCAAAAGCAAGTCTCAAACCTCTCAAAACCACGCCAACAAGTCTGAATGACTTCAAGAGACATTGTGACTCCCTCCCACCCTGGCCCTCTTTCTCTTCCAGAAAGTCTGAAGTTCCATTTTTCTCTTTGGCAACAGATTGTTTCAGACAAATGATTTCTGAAAAACATTCATAAGGCTTACAGATGGTAGTGGGAGGAAATTCCTCCTTCCCTGGGGGTCATTAATCATCTTGCAGATTAGGCTGTTTTGTTTCTACCTGTTCTACATCACATGCTGTCCCAAGGAGTGATAGAACCAGCTCCTCCTTCCCAGTTGAGAAAAGGGTTTTTTCAAGAATCTTCCTAGTCCAAAACAAAGAAAATGCTTGGTGACCAGTTTGGCATCTTTCTTTCCTAAACCTGGAATCACTCTGTCGAGTGAGAGATCCCTTGCACAGGCTGGGATTCCAAGAGAACATTCAAAAGACTTTCTTGACTCTATCACACAGGACTGTGTTCCTTGGATGTCAACTAGACACCTCAGTTCACATAGCTTTTCATCCACAGAAAAAAGCAGATCTTCATTTAGATCTTCTTCTAAATTTTTCCACTCAGACTTCAGCTATTGCAAGAGAATACCTAAGGATTTTAAGTGGCATGACATCTATGATTCTCATGATACCCCTGGGAAGACTCCACATGAGAAAGATACAATGATATCTGAAATCTCTTTGGTCTCAGCATCAACATGCTCTATCTTTTCCAATCCCACTACTGGAATTTGTCAGAAGAAAAATCACTCAATGGAGACAACAGATATCCTTAAACCAAAGTCTTCCCTTCTCCCTCTCTGCTCCAAAGCAGTCAGTCACTACAGATGCTTCAGACTTTGCTTGTGGAGCATTTTTAGGATAGATAAAAGTGTAAGGGTATGGGACACCAAGGACAGACACAAGCACATAGTGATCAGGGAGATTCTTCATCTGATCAAGTCACTCAGTTCTCTGAACCATCTTTGGTCCCTGGGACCTCTTCAGGTAGTTACAGACAATACCACTGTGATGTGGTACATCAACAGGCAAGGAGGAACCAGGTTGTAACCCTTTGCAAACTAGCCATGTTAGCTTAGGATATAACTTCAAAACATAGTCTCATTCTACAGGCATCCTACCTTCTGTCAGAGCAAAATTGTGTGGTAGACAAACTGAACATGACTAGGGTAGACCCCCATGATTGGAAACTAAATCCGGGGATATTCCAAAATTTGATCTGTTTGTGGAGAATTCCACAAGTAGACCTCTTTGCCTCCTATCTGAACAATTTTCTGTTCCAGGACTTCATGCAAGAAAACCTGGAAGACAGATGCCTTTTCTTATTTTTGGACGCAAATGCTGCTGCATTCCTTTCTACCCCCCAATATCATTGTGGTATCTCCCTTCAGGCCTAGGCAACTGTGGTTCTTCCTTCTTTTGGAAATGGGCCAGGGCAATTACAACAAGCCTCCTGGATCAACTCAAACAAGAACAGCAGTGTTTGATACATCCCAACATCAATCATTTTCAACTGCCTGCTTGGATAATAGGGTCTTAATTCCTGTTAGTACCTGTTTTCTGAGGACATGCAACAGGTACCAATGGAGGCAAGAAAGCCTGCTACTAGAAAATTATACAGTAGCAAATGGAAAAGGTTTACTAGTTGGTGCCAACAACATAACCAGCACCCATTCAGGGCTAGTCAGTCTCTAGTTTTACAATATTTGCATGAGTTATTATCCTATGGCTTTTCTTATTCCTCTGTTAAGGTTAATTTAGTAACCATTTCAGGATATCTGCTCTTGGATCCTCCTCTTTCAAGGAAATTGCATGTCAAAATTTTCTTGAAAGAGGTTTGCACAAGAGGCTTTCAAGTAAACCAGTGGCCCCTCCTTGGGATCATGATTTTGTGTTACAGAAGCTAACACTTGCTACATTTGGACCAGCTAACCTGGTTTATGTGAGCTTTCTCACATGAAAAGAAAATTTACTTATTTTTCTGACCTCTGCAAGAAGTGTATCTGAATTGCAAGCTGTTATGATGAGTCAATCCTGCCTCATTTTCTATAGGGCCAGGGTTCCCTTGGGAATGAATCCTTTTATGCTTAAAAAGGTGTCTGAGTTTACTTCAATCCAAACTATCCACCTCCCCATTGTCTTAGATGAATTTAAAAATGAGGAATGAAGGATATTCCATACCTTGAATGTCCACAGACAACTCAGGTCCTATTTCGACAGAACTAAATCTTTCAGATCATTGGATCAATTGTTCGTTTCTTATGAAGGTAAGAAGAAGGGACAGCCAGTGTCAAAACAGACTATTTCCAAATAGTTGTCTAAGGGTACTACCATTTGTTATACTAACCATGACAAATCAATTTCAGTCAGGGTCAAGGCCCACTGTACAAGGACTTTGGCTTCTTTGATGCCTTTTTGGAAACTGTTGCATTCTATAAGTATTCTAGAAGCTGTTACTTGGTCCTGTGTTCATACTTTTACAAAGCACTATAAGCTGGATCTCTTCTCTAGATCTAAATTGTGTTTTGCTAGGACCATTCTCTATGGGCTCCTGGACCCTTCTCTTTTCACCTACGAAATGTAGTTAGCTATGGTAAATCTAACCATATAGCTAAGGCTACTGCAGCTGTGATCAATACGAAGAATATAGGACAGTTTTGTAAGCTGAACTTACCATAGCAGTACATGTTCAAATGATCACTGCTGAAGTAGCCACTCCCTCCCTCCATCCCCCTTGTTTTTTTTTTTTGGTTTAATTTTATGCCAGGGTATGGACATTAATCTTCTGTTAATCCAGATGTTGTCCCATCAGGGCTCCGCCTCCCTGTCTCTGCTGCCATAAATGATCTGAAGGGCTTTGCATTCAAACCTGTCTTTTAGTCAGTTCAGCTCCAGTTGCTTGAGAGTTTGGGTGTGTGGAAGGTGCCCTGAATCTTTTCAGTTATATCCAGGGCCAGCCTTAGCCGAAATGGCACCCTAGGCAAAGTAGTGCTCTGGCGCCCCTTAAGCCCCACCCACAACATACTCATAAAACACCCCTATTTGAGACACACCTACAGGTAGGTCACTTCCCAAGAAAGCCACTCCAGTCATTTCCTTGAATTTAAATGCATAGGAAGAAAGATACCTTGTAATGTAGTTAACCTGCGACAACTTTAGTATGTATTTTCTACTTTAAATACCACAGACGGATCAAGGTCAAATAGGGCCCTAGGCAGGGTAATAGACCACCCCCCCTGAGCAGTCCCTCCTGCAGCAACCTTGTACCCCTCCTAGCAGCAGCGCCCTCCTCAGCCATTCCGGTGTTATATTATTTAGTTATTTCTCACCAGGTAGCATGCATATGGTTCTCTTATTTGCTTCTGCAGTGATTACAGATATTGAAATAAAATAGCACAAACACAGAAAGCCATGTGCTAAACAAACAATATAGTCTAGCAATGAAAACTGACTTAGCATGAGAAGTAAACTTATCTGCCCTTGAAACTCTCATTTATTGAAATGGCATAAAAACCCACATTCATAGAAAATGCATCTGGCCAGTGGAGAATTAAGTTTACTTTTGTGCTGTTTTCAAAACAGACTCCTTCCACACAGTTTTTTAGGGACATGTATACATGTATTTGTTCTTTGATTCACCTTGGCAAGGATTCACGAAGCCTCCGTGTAAGAGTTATAACTTTTACACGGAGGCTGCAGTTAAACGGAGTGATGTCAGCATGCTTTGCATATTCATGAGAGCATGCTGAATCACACCTAAGTCTAACACGGTCCATGTAAGACAGTAGGGGGCGTGTCCGTAGGCTGAGCCCTGCAAGCGGACACGCCCCCAGAAGTGTAAAAGTGCCCAAAGTAAACACCCACAACAGAGTCCACGGAAATGTGAATAAACACAACACAACACATGCCCCCACAGACTATGAACATAAAATATATAAATGAACATGTTATATATTTTTTTAAATTGTAAAGATGTTTAACCATGAGTGCGCTCGTTTGCGCGGGCGTGCCCGTAGCGCAGCTACAGTTAGCAGTCAGTGGGAAAGCATATAAGAACTAAGTATGCAAAATAAACCAGGAAGCAATAGCGTAGCAGTAGAGATGTTGGCTGAAGAGCAGGCATTCATGGTTCGAGCCCCCACAACAAAAATTTTTTTTTTTTGCAAAATAAGCAGGAAACAAGTCCCTGACAAATATGTACACATAAAACCACAATTTATGTAAAATGTAATGAAATAGCCCATTTATATTGAAGAAATGTGAGGTAACAAAAGAAGAAAAAATGCCAGATGTGCTCATAGCTGAGCTACAGTTTAACAGAGTGAGTGCATCTGCCCGTAGATGAGTAGTGGTTTAACTGGGGCAAAATGAGTGCCCGTAGCTGAGCAGTGGTCTAACATGCTAAATCTATGTGCCCCTAACTGAGCTGAGTGTCATATGCGTGCCGATAGCCAAATGAGGCTTAAAGCAGCGTACCCCGTTTGCGCGGAGCTGCGCATCGCGCAAACAAGCTAACCGACGGGCAGCGTTGAGCAAGCCGTATCAAAACTGCCTTTACACAGACACACCCATCAGCATGTCTAGACAGTCATGAAAAATAAAAAGCAGTGGCCAGGTTCGAACCCAGGATACTATACACCATAGTCAAGGTACCAAACCACTAAGCCATGACAGCAGTACCTAGAAATGCAATAATAGCTAATATATAGGAATGAATACAAACTGGAGCATGACAATGCAGGTTTACTGAAGTTGATACAATTCCAAAATGGCCAATCACAGATATGTGCGGGAAAAACGGACTATATAAGCCCCATAGGCGGGAATACACAGCATAAACGATTGTAGAACTGACCTGCAGGCAGAATGACAGGAGTAGTAGAGGGTAGTTGCTTTCGAGCACAGAGGTGGGATGTTGAGGAGTCCAGGTACATGGTCTGGCTCCTAGTCCATAATCATGAGGCCCAACTCATGCAGGGCCAGGTCCTCTGGGGAGCATACAGGGCCGAGGCATGGGACCGGTTGGCTCATGATCTCACCAGTGCCACAGGGATTCCAAGGACTGGTGAGCAGGTCCGTCACCACCATGCGGACCTGAAGAGACGCAAGCAGGACCAACTGAACCTTTGGATCCAGGAGGCCCGGCAAACACCCAATGCCCCACTACTGAGTAAGTAACATTTAATTATGTATGTAAGAAATTAAACTAGCTGATATTATGGAGATGTGTATTCCAATATTACTTCATTTATATTACAGCTGCAGGTGTCCGTTCTGCGAACCGCAGAGCCTATGGCGATAGGTTGGTGCGGTTGCACCACCAGGCAGGTCAGTAATCCACTACCAGTAACTGTAAAGAAATATAAAAGTATGACAGTCAGCAAAAGAGTGCAGTGTAGTCAGTAAGGAATAAAATCTGCAAGTAACAGTGTGAAAGTGTATGCAAGTATTGCTTGATTACAAAAGTGTGTTTCAGCCTGTAAGTTAAACCGAAAAATGAAACTGTCTGACATATATTCTGAAATAAAAATGCCCTACCTTTAAGAAAATAGTACACAACCTGCAGCAGGCTGAAAAGTATAGCTGCAGAAGATGATGAAATCACATGTGTGAAATATATCCCTGTGGAAATACTGAAACATGACAGAAGTGAGACTGCTGGAAAGGATTGTAATAAAGCCTAGAAGTAAGTACCATCCTGAATAGTAAAATGAAAGCAAGTGAGAGAGTGTGAGAAAGTGTCATGAATCCAGCCATACAGTAGTAATAACCCCTAAATAAAGTATACTGCAGTCAAGACAGAATGAAATGCATGTGAGATTCAAAAGCAAACAGCAAAATCTGTTCAAAGTGTTGCTGCATCTGGAATGTGTATCCCAAAATCTGGATATGTTGCTCTTAGTCTGCAATATGCAGATAGGATGATTGTCTGATATACCAAACATCCACACTTGTCTACAGCTATATAAAGCAAATGTAGCAGGATGATGTAGCTGAACAAAGCTAGATATGAATGTGTATGAAGAACCATAAAATGTATATTGATGTTGCAGTAACAGTCCTATCACCAAGTTGAAACAGTTATCATATAGGAAACTGTAGTCAGAACAGTAGTGTGTATATAACTGTAGCTATTAGAAATGTACAGCATATGTATTGTTATTCGAAGGTGTTAATATTACTTTCTTTACCCCACCCTATAACCACATATAACCCATTCCACGTGAAAATGGCATGTGCAATCACAATTAACACCCCTGGACGTTTGTCCTGTTGGGTCATATATATTTGCATGTCCGTTGATGCATCTGCCCTGTTCATACATCCACATAATGGGGAAATTTAGCTGTGAGTCTATTGGTGTGGTTTACGTGGCTGTATGTCAAAAATGTACTGCATTTTATATTGGAAAAACGAAAAGAAAAATTAGGCAGCGCATTTATGAGCACACCTACGCTATAGCCAAACAGGATGTTAACAATGCCCTTGCCAGGCATATTAATGCCTGTCCAGGACACTGGTTTAAGTTGACAGTTTTAGGAAAGTCATTTGTTGACAATATAAGTGGTCCTTGGCAGGTTTATTTAGAAGTAAATGAACTTTACTGGCAGCTACGCACATGGGCATATATTAGCCCAGGCTTAAATGAGTATGTCTCTATTGCTCCTGTTCTGAAATTGTTATCTAATAAAAGATGAGTGTTTTAGGGGTTACCTGCTTTTCTGAAGATGAAACTATTTTAGCAGTGAGTAGGTATAAGGCTTATACAATGTACAATAAGCCTAGGGTGTTTAACTCTTAGGCTTATGGGCTTATTTTCTTTTAAGTTATTTGTAAGTAATTTTTTTGATTTTTAATTGAAATATTTCCTTGATAGAACACAATGAGAATTTATTGTAGTTCTATCATTCTACATGTGTTACATACATATATCACAAACATGTGTAAATGTTGTTTTAGATTTTAAAGTAGTGTGGGACAATTGAGTAAGATAAATTTTAAGCTCACTATGTCTAAAGTTTTCTTGATACAATATGGGTTTTAAGAATGTTTTATAAGTGGTTTTTATAAGTGTTTATTTAACATTTTGAATTAGAATATTGTTTGTTGAAATGTTTAAATTAGTTATTAAAGGATGGTTCTTAAGGTTTTTTAGAACAAGATATATATATACCTTTTTGATAATTGAATAGGTCTTTGCACAACTGAATGTAATTAATCAATTAAGAATTTAGTATATAAAATATGCTAGTTGGCTTGTAAATGTTGTCTGATGAAGGTGAGACACTGAGCTCACCGAAAGCTTAGTTTGTACTTTGCTTACGTTATTGTTGGTGAATAAATCAGCTTTTGGGAGTGCTCAACTGCTTAGTATTTTGTATTTTTCTCTAGTTTGTGGTCTACTTGTATGTTTTGGAACAGTTTGTCGGTCTTGGTTTACCCTGAGCAGTTTGGGCATGTCTACCCAAGGATCTTTATTTTCTCAAAACGAGGATGCACCCTGTAATTCTTTAGCAGGAGAGAGTTTTCCGAACGAGGCGAATGCCGAAGGTAATTTGACTCTCTTGCTTCAACTTGTCATGGAGCGTGTGGACAAGTTAACACAAAAAGTAGACGCATTGCAAGTTATCAGCGCCAGCGAGCCAAAGAATACTGAAGGTTTAATGCAGCCAGCTGTAAGTGTTTGTTCTAATTCTCCGGTTTCTTTTAATAATCCGGAGGCATTGCGGCTTTGCGGTACAAGTGCTTCTGGTGCTGTGCCAGTTACTGTGTCTGGCTCTTCACAGAGATCGGATTGCATGGATATTCCACCAGGGCAAATTAGCAGAAACACAACAAGGAACAGTGAACAGGAAAGAATTAACTGCCCTGCTGTTAACGATGTGGCAAGCCCTTCTATTAATAGATTCCTCAGCCATACGGATTTTTTTAGAGATGAGGTTATGGAAGAAAGAACTTCTAATAGTCAAGAAAACGTAAGTGACTTGTCCCACACTATTAATATGTTTGATTCTAAATTGTTCAAGTGCAGGAAACTGCAGCTTGAAATCTCTTACTTGAAAGAATGTGTAACTAAGAAGCTTGTTCCAAAAGGTTTACGTCAGTGGCGTTTTCCGGTTGGTCTAATTGAGGGTTCAGAATTCCATAGGGACTTGTTAGCCTTGTTTGATCAGCAAGGCTTTGAATACATGAATGTTATGATTACACAGTATCAAAAAGATGTTGACTCTCTTATGGCTGAACTTGCGAATTTGGAGCACGCTATTAAAACTGATTCGGAGTTTTTTAGGTACAAGTATGAATTTTTGCGTATTTTTAGCAGCATTGATGCTACTATTAACAAACTCACCAGTAATAAAAGGAAGAAAATCCACAGAGACATTAATGAATATCGTCTCCAGAAAGCTTACCCTCGACCACCACTGTTGTCTAACAAGCTGGAAAGTACAAGTTTAGACAGAGTAAATCAATCTAGTAAACACCATGGAGCTTGTGGTCAAGACGATGTAGCACAGGAATCTCGAAACGAAGAGTTGCCTCCTCTTCGTCGCAGTGAGAGACTCCTTAGCAATGCTAGTAAATCTGCCAACACTAATACTAAACGGTCGGATAAAGACAACAGAGACGAGTTTGAGGAGGACATAGTCAATAGTTGTGACAATGTTAACTATCAGCAGGGTTTTCCCAGGGGCAACAACAACAGAAAAAACAAACAAGTGAATGGACAGAACAGGAACAATCAGAACAGTTACAAGAATCGGAGAGGTCAACGAGGAGATGATTAATCGGTTTTCTGATCTATTGATCCTCATGGACTCAAAAGGGGACTTTAAAATCTATAACTACACTTCTTTTAATATTGACTCTGACATGGTGGAGTTTTTTTCTAGGGGGTTATCCTTTGTACCTGATAAGCCGTTTGATTTGGTTAAAACACTGATTGATCTCAAATTATTTGTGAGAAAACTCAATTTAAAAATCCTGATGGGTGACGGAACTTCTTTTTCAGGTACACTTAGAGTCCCTAGTGTATATAACCCCCCATTATATGACACACTTCGTCTATTTGAAAAGATGTGTGAATATGATTTGAGAGCCCTTAAGGCTAGCCATCCCTCCTACAAACGGCATTATAACACTACAAGAGAAGAAAATCAATTTCTAGTATTGTTGAAAAATTGTAATATTAGGGTTATGAAGCCGGACAAGGGGGGTGGGCTAGTCTTTATGGATAACTGTGTGTATGTCCAAAACATGAACCTATTGCTTGAAACTGACAGATACCAAACTGTCAGTATTAACGAGGTTAACATAGCCTACGCAAAAATAAGGGGTTTGATAGAGGACCTATTTTTGGAGAATTGTATTGACCTAGACTTGTATCATTACTTGAATGTTTCAGCTCCTAGGTTGCCAGTTTTATTTGGCATTCCAAAAACTCATAAGTCTTTGGAGCAACCACCCTTTCGTCCCATCGTAGATGGGCGTGGTTCCATCACTGTTGCTTGTGCCAAATATATAGATAGCATCTTAAGACCTTTAATTTCTCAAGAATCTCATATTTGTAAGGACTCTTGGAGCTTTCTCCAAGAAATGAGCAAGATACCTTTTCAAGCAGACTCCTGGTTTTTGACGGTTGATATTAAGGACTTATATACAGTCATACCACAAATGTTGGGTATCCAATGGATACGCAAATTTCTATTTGAATGAAAAGTGGACGACAATGTGATTTATGTGGTTGAGATACTATTAGAAATAGTTTTAAGTAACAACTTTATGTCCTTTAATGATAGTATCTACCTTCAGAAATCAGGAGTAGTGATGGGATCGCCTTGTGGTGGGAGTTTCGCCAATGGTGTATTGGCCTACTGGGAAAATAATTTTTTATTCACTGACCCAGGTTTTATGTCTTATGTCACCTGGTACACTAGGTACCAGGATGACATGTTTTTTATATGGAAAGCTTCTCCTTTAGAAATACCTAAATTTTTAGACTCCCTTACAAAAAGACGTCTTTCTTAGAGTTTACATATAATTTGCAGGAATCCAGTATTAATTTTCTCGACATCCTCATTAAGAAAGACGTGGTGAATTCTAAGTATAAGAGTTTGATATATCGAAAACCTACTTACTCAAATTCGTTTTTGCATTTTACGAGCTCCCATCCTAGTTATCAAAAGAAGGCCATAGTTAAAGGCCAGATGGTTAGAGCCGCTAGAATGGTCTCTGAGTTTGAAGACTTTTTGCAGGAATGTGAACATTTGAGTAATATGTTTAGCAATAGAGGCTACCCTGGTTCGTTACTTCTGGATATTAAAACAGAAGTCATTACTAAAAGAAGCGAGGGTTTTTATAAACCCTTTTTGTATATTGAAAATAATGTTTTGGAAGTTGACATTGGTTCTCCATCTACATTGAGCTGTGAAAAGGATAACCTATCTGAGTCTAGTCTGAGATTTTTTTGTACCTACTCAGTTGATCATTTTGAAATCAGGAAGGTGCTTACCAAATGTTGGGCACTTATCACTGAAGATACATTTTTGACCAACAGGTTAGGAGAATGTCCAAAAATTACTTTTAGAAGAGGGCAAAATCTAAAAAGCCTGCTTGAATCAAAATCTAGGATTTCAACTCAATGTTCTGTAGGAACAAGGAAATGCGGTGCTTGCAATCAATGCAAGCACATTCTTACTGACTTAAAGGTTAGAATTAGAGACACAGAATATAAAATAATGGGGAAATTTAGCTGTGAGTCTATTGGTGTGGTTTACGTGGCTGTATGTCAAAAATGTACTGCATTTTATATTGGAAAAACGAAAAGAAAACTTAGGCAGCGCATTTATGAGCACACCTACGCTATAGCCAAACAGGATGTTAACAATGCCCTTGCCAGGCATATTAATGCCTGTCCAGGACACTGGTTTAAGTTCACAGTTTTAGGAAAGTCATTTGTTGACAATATAAGTGGTCCTTGGCAGGTTTATTTAGAAGTAAATGAACTTTACTGGCAGCTACGCACATGGGCATATATTAGCCCAGGCTTAAATGAGTATGTCTCTATTGCTCCTGTTCTGAAATTGTTATCTAATAAAAGATGAGTGTTTTAGGGGTTTTAGAGCTTTTCTGAAGATGAAACTATTTTAGCAGTAAGTAGGTATAAGGCTTATACAATGTACAATAAGCCTAGGGTGTTTAACTCTTAGGCTTATGGGCTTATTTTCTTTTAAGTTATTTGTAAGTAATTTTTTTGATTTTTAATTGAAATATTTCCTTGATAGAACACGATGAGAATTTATTGTAGTTCTATCATTCTACATGTGTTACATACATATATCACAAACATGTGTAAATGTTGTTTTAGATTTTAAAGTAGTGTGGGACAATTGAGTAAGATAAATTTTAAGCTCACTATGTCTAAAGTTTTCTTGATACAATATGGGTTTTAAGAATGTTTTATAAGTGGTTTTTATAAGTGTTTATTTAACATTTTGAATTAGAATATTGTTTGTTGAAATGTTTAAATTAGTTATTAAAGGATGGTTCTTAAGGTTTTTTAGAACAAGATATATATATACCTTTTTGATAATTGAATAGGTCTTTGCACAACTGAATGTAATTAATCAATTAAGAATTTAGTATATAAAATATGCTAGTTGGCTTGTAAATGTTGTCTGATGAAGGTGAGACACTGAGCTCACCGAAAGCTTAGTTTGAACTTTGCTTACGTTATTGTTGGTGAATAAATCGGCTTTTGGGAGTGCTCAACTGCTTAGTATTTTGTATTTTTCTCTAGTTTGTGGTCTACTGGTATGTTTTGGAACAGTTTGTCGGTCTTGGTTTACCCTGAGCAGTTTGGGCATGTCTACCCAAGGATCTTTATTTTCTCAAAACGAGGATGCACCCTGTAATTCTTTAGCAGGAGAGAGTTTTCCGAACGAGGCGAATGCCGAAGGTAATTTGACTCTCTTGCTTCAACTTGTCATGGAGCGTGTGGACAAGTTAACACAAAAAGTAGACGCATTGCAAGTTATCAGCGCCAGCGAGCCAAAGAATATTGAAGTTTTAATGCAGCCAGCTGTAAGTGTTTGTTCTAATTCTCCGGTTTCTTTTAATAATCCGGAGGCATTGTGGCTTCTTGGTACAAGTGCTTCTGGTGCTGTGCCAGTTACTGTGTCTGGCTCTTCACAGAGATCGGATTGCATGGATATTCCACCAGGGCAAATTAGCAGAAACCCAACAAGGAACAGTGAACAGGAAAGAATTAACTGCCCTGCTGTTAACGATGTGGCAAGCCCTTCTATTAATAGATTCCTCAGCCATACAGATTTTTTTAGAGATGAGGTTATGGAAGAAAGAACTTCTAATAGTCAAGAAAACGTAAGTGACTTGTCCCACACTATTAATATGTTTGATTCTAAATTGTTCAAGTGCAGGAAACTGCAGCTTGAAATCTCTTACTTGAAAGAATGTGTAACTAAGAAGCTTGTTCCAAAAGGTTTACGTCAGTGGCGTTTTCCGGTTGGTCTAATTGAGGGTTCAGAATTCCATAGGGACTTGTTAGCCTTGTTTGATCAGCAAGGCTTTGAATACATGAATGTTATGATTACACAGTATCAAAAAGATGTTGACTCTCTTATGGCTGAACTTGCGAATTTGGAGCACGCTATTAAAACTGATTCGGAGTTTTTTAGGTACAAGTATGAATTTTTGCGTATTTTTAGCAGCATTGATGCTACTATTAACAAACTCACCAGTAATAAAAGGAAGAAAATCCACAGAGACATTAATGAATATCGTCTCCAGAAAGCTTACCCTCGACCACCACTGTTGTCTAACAAGCTGGAAAGTACAAGTTTAGACAGAGTAAATCAATCTAGTAAACACCATGGAGCTTGTGGTCAAGACGATGTAGCACAGGAATCTCACGAAAACGAAGAGTTGCCTCCTCTTCGTCGCAGTGAGAGACTCCTTAGCAATGCTAGTAAATCTGCCAACACTAATACTAAACGGTCGGATAAAGACAACAGAGACGAGTTTGAGGAGGACATAGTCAATAGTTGTGACAATGTTAACTATCAGCAGGGTTTTCCCAGGGGCAACAACAACAGAAAAAACAAACAAGTGAATGGACAGAACAGGAACAATCAGAACAGTTACAAGAATCGGAGAGGTCAACGCAGGAGATGATTAATCGGTTTTCTGATCTATTGATCCTCATGGACTCAAAAGGGGACTTTAAAATCTATAACTACACTTCTTTTAATATTGACTCTGACATGGTGGAGTTTTTTTCTAGGGGGTTATCCTTTGTACCTGATAAGCCGTTTGATTTGGTTAAAACACTGATTGATCTCAAATTATTTGTGAGAAAACTCAATTTAAAAATCCTGATGGGTGACGGAACTTCTTTTTCAGGTACACTTAGAGTCCCTAGTGTATATAACCCCCCATTATATGACACACTTCGTCTATTTGAAAAGATGTGTGAATATGATTTGAGAGCCCTTAAGGCTAGCCATCCCTCCTACAAACGGCATTATAACACTACAAGAGAAGAAAATCAATTTCTAGTATTGTTGAAAAATTGTAATATTAGGGTTATGAAGCCGGACAAGGGGGGTGGGCTAGTCTTTATGGATAACTGTGTGTATGTCCAAAACATGAACCTATTGCTTGAAACTGACAGATACCAAACTGTCAGTATTAACGAGGTTAACATAGCCTACGCAAAAATAAGGGGTTTGATAGAGGACCTATTTTTGGAGAATTGTATTGACCTAGACTTGTATCATTACTTGAATGTTTCAGCTCCTAGGTTGCCAGTTTTATTTGGCATTCCAAAACTCATAAGTCTTTGGAGCAACCACCCTTTCGTCCCATCGTAGATGGGCATGGTTCCATCACTGTTGCTTGTGCCAAATATATAGATAGCATCTTAAGACCTTTAATTTCTCAAGAATCTCATATTTGTAAGGACTCTTGGAGCTTTCTCCAAGAAATGAGCAAGATACCTTTTCAAGCAGACTCCTGGTTTTTGACGGTTGATATTAAGGACTTATATACAGTCATACCACAAATGTTGGGTATCCAATGGATCATAAATTTCTATTTGAATGAAAAGTGGACGACAATGTGATTTATGTGGTTGAGATACTATTAGAAATAGTTTTAAGTAACAACTT
Source organism: Protopterus annectens (assembly GCF_019279795.1). NCBI lineage: Eukaryota > Metazoa > Chordata > Ceratodontiformes > Protopteridae > Protopterus > Protopterus annectens. Next base: position 591,374,974 of record NC_056735.1, read on the forward strand.
TATGTCCTTTAATGATAGTATCTACCTTCAGAAATCAGGAGTAGTGATGGGATCGCCTTGTGGTGGGAGTTTCGCCAATGGTGTATTGGCCTACTGGGAAAATAATTTTTTATTCACTGACCCAGGTTTTATGTCTTATGTCACCTGGTACACTAGGTACCAGGATGACATGTTTTTTATATGGAAAGCTTCTCCTTTAGAAATACCTAAATTTTTAGACTCCCTTACAAAAAAGACGTCTTTCTTAGAGTTTACATATAATTTGCAGGAATCCAGTATTAATTTTCTCGACATCCTCATTAAGAAAGACGTGGTGAATTCTAAGTATAAGAGTTTGATATATCGAAAACCTACTTACTCAAATTCGTTTTTGCATTTTACGAGCTCCCATCCTAGTTATCAAAAGAAGGCCATAGTTAAAGGCCAGATGGTTAGAGCCGCTAGAATGGTCTCTGAGTTTGAAGACTTTTTGCAGGAATGTGAACATTTGAGTAATATGTTTAGCAATAGAGGCTACCCTGGTTCGTTACTTCTGGATATTAAAACAGAAGTCATTACTAAAAGAAGCGAGGGTTTTTATAAACCCTTTTGTATATTGAAAATAATGTTTTGGAAGTTGACATTGGTTCTCCATCTACATTGAGCTGTGAAAAGGCTAACCTATCTGAGTCTAGTCTGAGATTTTTTTGTACCTACTCAGTTGATCATTTTGAAATCAGGAAGGTGCTTACCAAATGTTGGGCACTTATCACTGAAGATACATTTTGACCAACAGGTTAGGAGAATGTCCAAAATTACTTTTAGAAGAGGGCAAAATCTAAAAAGCCTGCTTGAATCAAAATCTAGGATTTCAACTCAATGTTCTGTAGGAACAAGGAAATGCGGTGCTTGCAATCAATGCAAGCACATTCTTACTGACTTAAAGGTTAGAATTAGAGACACAGAATATAAAATAATGGGAAATTTAGCTGTGAGTCTATTGGTGTGGTTTACGTGGCTGTATGTCAAAAATGTACTGCATTTTATATTGGAAAAACGAAAAGAAAACTTAGGCAGCGCATTTATGAGCACACCTACGCTATAGCCAAACAGGATGTTAACAATGCCCTTGCCAGGCATATTAATGCCTGTCCAGGACACTGGTTTAAGTTCACAGTTTTAGGAAAGTCATTTGTTGACAATATAAGTGGTCCTTGGCAGGTTTATTTAGAAGTAAATGAACTTTACTGGCAGCTACGCACATGGGCATATATTAGCCCAGGCTTAAATGAGTATGTCTCTATTGCTCCTGTTCTGAAATTGTTATCTAATAAAAGATGAGTGTTTTAGGGGTTTTAGAGCTTTTCTGAAGATGAAACTATTTTAGCAGTAAGTAGGTATAAGGCTTATACAATGTACAATAAGCCTAGGGTGTTTAACTCTTAGGCTTATGGGCTTATTTTCTTTTAAGTTATTTGTAAGTAATTTTTTTGATTTTTAATTGAAATATTTCCTTGATAGAACACGATGAGAATTTATTGTAGTTCTATCATTCTACATGTGTTACATACATATATCACAAACATGTGTAAATGTTGTTTTAGATTTTAAAGTAGTGTGGGACAATTGAGTAAGATAAATTTTAAGCTCACTATGTCTAAAGTTTTCTTGATACAATATGGGTTTTAAGAATGTTTTATAAGTGGTTTTATAAGTGTTTATTTAACATTTTGAATTAGAATATTGTTTGTTGAAATGTTTAAATTAGTTATTAAAGGATGGTTCTTAAGTTTTTTAGAACAAGATATATATATACCTTTTTGATAATTGAATAGGTCTTTGCACAACTGAATGTAATTAATCAATTAAGAATTTAGTATATAAAATATGCTATTTGGCTTGTAAATGTTGTCTGATGAAGGTGAGACACTGAGCTCACCGAAAGCTTAGTTTGAACTTTGCTTACGTTATTGTTGGTGAATAAATCGGCTTTTGGGAGTGCTCAACTGCTTAGTATTTTGTATTTTTCTCTAGTTTGTGGTCTACTGGTATGTTTTGGAACAGTTTGTCGGTCTTGGTTTACCCTGAGCACTTTGGGCATATCTACCCAAGGATCTTTATTTTCTCAAAACGAGGATGCACCCTGTAATTCTTTAGCAGGAGAGAGTTTTCCGAACAAGGCGAATGCCGAAGGTAATTTGACTCTCTTGCTTCAACTTGTCATGGAGCGTGTGGACAAGTTGACACAAAAAGTAGACGCATTGCAAGTTATCAGCGCCAGTGAGCCAAAGAATATTGAAGGTTTAATGCAGCCAGCTGTAAGTGTTTGTTCTAATTCTCCGGTTTCTTTTAATAATCCGGAGTCATTGTGGCTTTGCGGTACAAGTGCTTCTGGTGCTGTGCCGGTTACTGTGTCTGGCTCTTCACAGAGATCGGATTGCATGGATATTCCACCAGGGCAAATTAGCAGAAACCCAACAAGGAACAGTGAACAGGAAAGAATTAACTGCCCTGCTGTTAACGATGTGGCAAGCCCTTCTATTAATAGATTCCTCAGCCATACGGATTTTTTTAGAGATGAAGTTATGGAAGAAAGAACTTCTAATAGTCAAGAAAACGTAAGTGACTTGTCCCACACTATTAATATGTTTGATTCTAAATTGTTCAAGTGCAGGAAACTGCAGCTTGAAATCTCTTACTTGAAAGAATGTGTAACTAAGAAGCTTGTTCCAAAAGGTTTACGTCAGTGGCGTTTTCCGGTTGGTCTAATTGAGGGTTCAGAATTCCATAGGGACTTGTTAGCCTTGTTTGATCAGCAAGGCTTTGAATACATGAATGTTATGATTACACAGTATCAAAAGATGTTGACTCTCTTATGGCTGAACTTGCGAATTTGGAGCAAGCTATTAAAACTGATTCGGAGTTTTTTAGGTACAAGTATGAATTTTTGCGTATTTTTAGCAGCATTGATGCTACTATTAACAAACTCACCAGTAATAAAAGGAAGAAAATCCACAGAGACATTAATGAATATCGTCTCCAGAAAGCTTACCCTCGACCACCACTGTTGTCTAACAAGCTGGAAAGTACAAGTTTAGACAGAGTAAATCAATCTAGTAAACACCATGGAGCTTGTGGTCAAGACGATGTAGCACAGGAATCTCACGAAAACAAAGAGTTGCCTCCTCTTCGTCGCAGTGAGAGACTCCTTAGCAATGCTAGTAAATCTGCCAACACTAATACTAAACGGTCGGATAAAGACAACAGAGACGAGTTTGAGGAGGACATAGTCAATAGTTGTGACAATGTTAACTATCAGCAGGGTTTTCCCAGGGGCAACAACAACAGAAAAAACAAACAAGTGAATGGACAGAACAGGAACAATCAGAACAGTTACAAGAATCGGAGAGGTCAACGCAGGAGATGATTAATCGGTTTTCCGATCTATTGATCCTCACGGACTCAAAAGGGGACTTTAAAATCTATAACTACACTTCTTTTAATATTGACTCTGACATGGTGGAGTTTTTTTCTAGGGGGTTATCCTTTGTACCTGATAAGCCGTTTGATTTGGTTAAAACACTGATTGATCTCAAATTATTTGTGAGAAAACTCAATTTAAAAATCCTGATGGGTGACGGAACTTCTTTTTCAGGTACACTTAGAGTCCCTAGTGTATATAACCCCCCATTATATGACACACTTCGTCTATTTGAAAAGATGTGTGAATATGATTTGAGAGCCCTTAAGGCTAGCCATCCCTCCTACAAACGGCATTATAACACTACAAGAGAAGAAAATCAATTTCTAGTATTGTTGAAAAATTGTAATATTAGGGTTATGAAGCCGGACAAGGGGGGTGGGCTAGTCTTTATGGATAACTGTGTGTATGTCCAAAACATGAACCTATTGCTTGAAACTGACAGATACCAAACTGTCAGTATTAACGAGGTTAACATAGCCTATGCAAAATAAGGGGTTTGATAGAGGACCTATTTTTGGAGAATTGTATTGACCTAGACTTGTATCATTACTTGAATGTTTCAGCTCCTAGGTTGCCAGTTTTATTTGGCATTCCAAAAACTCATAAGTCTTTGGAGCAACCACCCTTTCGTCCCATCGTAGATGGGCATGGTTCCATCACTGTTGCTTGTGCCAAATATATAGATAGCATCTTAAGACCTTTAATTTCTCAAGAATCTCATATTTGTAAGGACTCTTGGAGCTTTCTCCAAGAAATGAGCAAGATACCTTTTCAAGCAGACTCCTGGTTTTTGACGGCTGATATTAAGGACTTATATACAGTCATACCACAAATGTTGGGTATCCAATGGATCATAAATTTCTATTTGAATGAAAAGTGGACGACAATGTGATTTATGTGGTTGAGATACTATTAGAAATAGTTTTAAGTAACAACTTTATGTCCTTTAATGATAGTATCTACCTTCAGAAATCAGGAGTAGTGATGGGATCGCCTTGTGGTGGGAGTTTCGCCAATGGTGTATTGGCCTACTGGGAAAATAATTTTTTATTCACTGACCCAGGTTTTATGTCTTATGTCACCTGGTACACTAGGTACCAGGATGACATGTTTTTTATATGGAAAGCTTCTCCTTTAGAAATACCTAAATTTTTAGACTCCCTTACAAAAAAGACGTCTTTCTTAGAGTTTACATATAATTTGCAGGAATCCAGTATTAATTTTCTCGACATCCTCATTAAGAAAGACGTGGTGAATTCTAAGTATAAGAGTTTGATATATCGAAAACCTACTTACTCAAATTCGTTTTTGCATTTTACGAGCTCCCATCCTAGTTATCAAAAGAAGGCCATAGTTAAAGGCCAGATGGTTAGAGCCGCTAGAATGGTCTCTGAGTTTGAAGACTTTTTGCAGGAATGCGAACATTTGAGTAATATGTTTAGCAATAGAGGCTACCCTGGTTCGTTACTTCTGGATATTAAAACAGAAGTCATTACTAAAAGAAGCGAGGGTTTTTATAAACCCTTTTTGTATATTGAAAATAATGTTTTGGAAGTTGACATTGGTTCTCCATCTACATTGAGCTGTGAAAAGGCTAACCTATCTGAGTCTAGTCTGAGATTTTTTTGTACCTACTCAGTTGATCATTTTGAAATCAGGAAGGTGCTTACCAAATGTTGGGCACTTATCACTGAAGATACATTTTTGACCAACAGGTTAGGAGAATGTCCAAAAATTACTTTTAGAAGAGGGCAAAATCTAAAAAGCCTGCTTGAATCAAAATCTAGGATTTCAACTCAATGTTCTGTAGGAACAAGGAAATGCGGTGCTTGCAATCAATGCAAGCACATTCTTACTGACTTAAAGGTTAGAATTAGAGACACAGAATATAAAATAATGGGGAAATTTAGCTGTGAGTCTATTGGTGTGGTTTACGTGGCTGTATGTCAAAAATGTACTGCATTTTATATTGGAAAAACAAAAAGAAAACTTAGGCAGCGCATTTATGAGCACACCTACGCTATAGCCAAACAGGATGTTAACAATGCCCTTGCCAGGCATATTAATGCCTGTCCAGGACACTGGTTTAAGTTCACAGTTTTAGGAAAGTCATTTGTTGACAATATAAGTGGTCCTTGGCAGGTTTATTTAGAAGTAAATGAACTTTACTGGCAGCTACGCACATGGGCATATATTAGCCCAGGCTTAAATGAGTATGTCTCTATTGCTCCTGTTCTGAAATTGTTATCTAATAAAAGATGAGTGTTTTAGGGGTTTTAGAGCTTTTCTGAAGATGAAACTATTTTAGCAGTAAGTAGGTATAAGGCTTATACAATGTACAATAAGCCTAGTGTGTTTAACTCTTAGGCTTATGGGCTTATTTTCTTTTAAGTTATTTGTAAGTAATTTTTTGATTTTTAATTGAAATATTTCCTTGATAGAACACGATGAGAATTTATTGTACTTCTATCATTCTACATGTGTTACATACATATATCACAAACATGTGTAAATGTTGTTTTAGATTTTAAAGTAGTGTGGGACAATTGAGTAAGATAAATTTTAAGCTCACTATGTCTAAAGTTTTCTTGATACAATATGGGTTTTAAGAATGTTTTATAAGTGGTTTTTATAAGTGTTTATTTAACATTTTGAATTAGAATATTGTTTGTTGAAATGTTTAAATTAGTTATTAAAGGATGGTTCTTAAGTTTTTTTAGAACAAGATATATATATACCTTTTTGATAATTGAATAGGTCTTTGCACAACTGAATGTAATTAATCAATTAAGAATTTAGTATATAAAATATGCTATTTGGCTTGTAAATGTTGTCTGATGAAGGTGAGACACTGAGTTCACCGAAAGCTTAGTTTGAACTTTGCTTACGTTATTGTTGGTGAATAAATCGGCTTTTGGGAGTGCTCAACTGCTTAGTATTTTGTATTTTTCTCTAGTTTGTGGTCTACTGGTATGTTTTGGAACAGTTTGTCGGTCTTGGTTTACCCTGAGCACTTTGGGCATATCTACCCAAGGATCTTTATTTTCTCAAAACGAGGATGCACCCTGTAATTCTTTAGCAGGAGAGAGTTTTCCGAACAAGGCGAATGCCGAAGGTAATTTGACTCTCTTGCTTCAACTTGTCATGGAGCGTGTGGACAAGTTGACACAAAAAGTAGACGCATTGCAAGTTATCAGCGCCAGTGAGCCAAAGAATATTGAAGTTTTAATGCAGCCAGCTGTAAGTGTTTGTTCTAATTCTCCGGTTTCTTTTAATAATCCGGAGGCATTGTGGCTTTGCGGTACAAGTGCTTCTGGTGCTGTGCCGGTTACTGTGTCTGGCTCTTCACAGAGATCGGATTGCATGGATATTCCACCAGGGCAAATTAGCAGAAACCCAACAAGGAACAGTGAACAGGAAAGAATTAACTGCCCTGCTGTTAACGATGTGGCAAGCCCTTCTATTAATAGATTCCTCAGCCATACGGATTTTTTTAGAGATGAGGTTATGGAAGAAAGAACTTCTAATAGTCAAGAAAACGTAAGTGACTTGTCCCACACTATTAATATGTTTGATTCTAAATTGTTCAAGTGCAGGAAACTGCAGCTTGAAATCTCTTACTTGAAAGAATGTGTAACTAAGAAGCTTGTTCCAAAAGGTTTACGTCAGTGGCGTTTTCCGGTTGGTCTAATTGAGGGTTCAGAATTCCATAGGGACTTGTTAGCCTTGTTTGATCAGCAAGGCTTTGAATACATGAATGTTATGATTACACAGTATCAAAAAGATGTTGACTCTCTTATGGCTGAACTTGCGAATTTGGAGCAAGCTATTAAAACTGATTCGGAGTTTTTTAGGTACAAGTATGAATTTTTGCGTATTTTTAGCAGCATTGATGCTACTATTAACAAACTCACCAGTAATAAAAGGAAGAAAATCCACAGAGACATTAATGAATATCGTCTCCAGAAAGCTTACCCTCGACCACCACTGTTGTCTAACAAGCTGGAAAGTACAAGTTTAGACAGAGTAAATCAATCTAGTAAACACAATGGAGCTTGTGGTCAAGACGATGTAGCACAGGAATCTCACGAAAACAAAGAGTTGCCTCCTCTTCGTCGCAGTGAGAGACTCCTTAGCAATGCTAGTAAATCTGCCAACACTAATACTAAATGGTCGGATAAAGACAACAGAGACGAGTTTGAGGAGGACATAGTCAATAGTTGTGACAATGTTAACTATCAGCAGGGTTTTCCCAGGGGCAACAACAACAGAAAAAACAAACAAGTGAATGGACAGAACAGGAACAATCAGAACAGTTACAAGAATCGGAGAGGTCAACACAGGAGATGATTAATCGGTTTTCCGATCTAGTGATCCTCACGGACTCAAAAGGGGACTTTAAAATCTATAACTACACTTCTATTAATATTGACTCTGACATGGTGGAGTTTTTTTCTAGGGGGTTATCCTTTGTACCTGATAAGCCATTTGATTTGGTTAAAACACTGATTGATCTCAAATTATTTGTGAGAAAACTCAATTTAAAAATCCTGATGGGTGACGGAACTTTTTTTTCAGGTACACTTAGAGTCCCTAGTGTATATAACCCCCCATTATATGACACACTTTGTCTATTTGAAAAGATGTGTGAATATGATTTGAGAGCCCTTAAGGCTAGCCATCCCTCCTACAAACGGCATTATAACACTACAAGAGAAGAAAATCAATTTCTAGTATTGTTGAAAAATTGTAATATTAGGGTTATGAAGCCGGACAAGGGGGGTGGGCTAGTCTTTATGGATAACTGTATGTATGTCCAAAACATGAACCTATTGCTTGAAACTGACAGATACCAAACCGTCAGTATTAACGAGGTTAACATAGCCTACGCAAAAATAAGGGGTTTGATAGAGGACCTATTTTTGGAGAATTGTATTGACCTAGACTTGTATCATTACTTGAATGTTTCAGCTCCTAGGTTGCCAGTTTTATTTGGCATTCCAAAAACTCATAAGTCTTTGGAGCAACCACCCTTTCGTCCCATCGTAGATGGGCGTGGTTCCATCACTGTTGCTTGTGCCAAATATATAGATAGCATCTTAAGACCTTTAATTTCTCAAGAATCTCATATTTGTAAGGACTCTTGGAGCTTTCTCCAAGAAATGAGCAAGATACCTTTTCAAGCAGACTCCTGGTTTTTGACGGTTGATATTAAGGACTTATATACAGTCATACCACAAATGTTGGGTATCCAATGGATACGCAAATTTCTATTTGAAAGAAAAGTGGACGACAATGTGATTTATGTGGTTGAGATACTATTAGAAATAGTTTTAAGTAACAACTTTATGTCCTTTAATGATAGTATCTACCTTCAGAAATCAGGAGTAGCGATGGGATTGCCTTGTGGTGGGAGTTTCGCCAATGGTGTATTGGCCTACTGGGAAAAGAATTTTTTATTCACTGACCCAGGTTTTATGTCTTATGTCACCTGGTACACTAGGTACCAGGATGACATGTTTTTTATATGGAAAGCTTCTCCTTTAGAAATACCTAAATTTTTAGACTCCCTTACAAAAAAGACGTCTTTCTTAGAGTTTACATATAATTTGCAGGAATCCAGTATTAATTTTCTCGACATCCTCATTAAGAAAGACGTGGTGAATTCTAAGTATAAGAGTTTGATATATCGAAAACCTACTTACTCAAATGCGTTTTTGCATTTTACGAGCTCCCATCCTAGTTATCAAAAGAAGGCCATAGTTAAAGGCCAGATGGTTAGAGCCGCTAGAATGGTCTCTGAGTTTGAAGACTTTTTGCAGGAATGCGAACATTTGAGTAATATGTTTAGCAATAGAGGCTACCCTGGTTCGTTACTTCTGGATATTAAAACAGAAGTCATTACTAAAAGAAGCGAGGGTTTTTATAAACCCTTTTTGTATATTGAAAATAATGTTTTGGAAGTTGACATTGGTTCTCCATCTACATTGAGCTGTGAAAAGGCTAACCTATCTGAGTCTAGTCTGAGATTTTTTTGTACCTACTCAGTTGATCATTTTGAAATCAGGAAGGTGCTTAACAAATGTTGGGCACTTATCACTGAAGATACATTTTTGACCAACAGGTTAGGAGAATGTCCAAAAATTACTTTTAGAAGAGGGCAAAATCTAAAAAGCCTGCTTGAATCAAAATCTAGGATTTCAACTCAATGTTCTGTAGGAACAAGGAAATGCAGTGCTTGCAATCAATGCAAGCACATTCTTACTGACTTAAAGGTTAGAATTAGAGACACAGAATAAAAAATAATGGGGAAATTTAGCTGTGAGTCTATTGGTGTGGTTTACGTGGCTGTATCTCAAAAATGTACTGCATTTTATATTGGAAAAACGAAAAGAAAACTTAGGCAGCGCATTTATGAGCACACCTACGCTATAGCCAAACAGGATGTTAACAATGCCCTTGCCAGGCATATTAATGCCTGTCCAGGACACTGGTTTAAGTTCACAGTTTTAGGAAAGTCATTTGTTGACAATATAAGTGGTCCTTGGCAGGTTTATTTAGAAGTAAATGAACTTTACTGGCAGCTACGCATGGGCATATATTAGCCCAGGCTTAAATGAGTATGTCTCTATTGCTCCTGTTCTGAAATTGTTATCTAATAAAAGATGAGTGTTTTAGGGGTTACCTGCTTTTCTGAAGATGAAACTATTTTAGCAGTAAGTAGGTATAAGGCTTATACAATGTACAATAAGCCTAGGGTGTTTAACTCTTAGGCTTATGGGCTTATTTTCTTTTAAGTTATTTGTAAGTAATTTTTTTGATTTTTAATTGAAATATTTCCTTGATAGAACACGATGAGAATTTATTGTAGTTCTATCATTCTACATGTGTTACATACATATATCACAAACATGTGTAAATGTTGCTTAGATTTTAAAGTAGTGTGGGACAATTGAGTAAGATAAATTTTAAGCTCACTATGTCTAAAGTTTTCTTGATACAATATGGGTTTTAAGAATGTTTTATAAGTGGTTTTTATAAGTGTTTATTTAACATTTTGAATTAGAATATTGTTTGTTGAAATGTTTAAATTAGTTATTAAAGGATGGTTCTTAAGGTTTTTTAGAACAAGATATATATATACCTTTTTGATAATTGAATAGGTCTTTGCACAACTGAATGTAATTAATCAATTAAGAATTTAGTGTATAAAATATGCTAGTTGGCTTGTAAATGTTGTCTGATGAAGGTGAGACACTGAGCTCACCGAAAGCTTAGTTTGTACTTTGCTTACGTTATTGTTGGTGAATAAATCGGCTTTTGGGAGTGCTCAACTGCTTAGTATTTTGTATTTTTCTCTAGTTTGTGGTCTACTGGTACGTTTTGGAACAGTTTGTCATACATCCACACCTGATGGCCTGTTGCCATCAATTAACCCTTCATGTTGTTGGACTGTGTATTTCTGTTCAAATTATGCATGTGTTATGCACGCTGTTCAATGGTGTGAATATCTGGGTGTTTGGTTAATGGGAATACTAATGCATGCTGTCACAACTAATTGTGAATGGTATTATATGTCACTAACCCAAACTGTCATGACATAATGCAAAACATAGGATGACAGGGAAGGCGGGTTCCAGCGGACCCACCTCTCCCACCTCAGCTGGCGAGTGCACCTGGCACTAGTGCCGAGTCCGGACCCTCCTCCGGTGGCCCTGTGCCACCTGCGGGTGAAAGCGCTGCAGGACTCTGCAAGTGTGGCCGGAGGAGAACCGCCACTCACCCTCCGTAGCGTCCGGACTGTGGTGCATTGGGAGATTCAGGACTCTGTTCTCGAGCCCCTACTCCAGCTCGAGGCATGGGTGGCGCAACTAACGGGCATGCCTGTTGCCCCGCCTACACAGCCCCCAGCACAGCCCTGTCCTGGGCAGTGAAGGAACAGTGGCAACTGCCTATGGGTGGGGATATCAGTTCCACTGTTGTCATCTTTGGGCTCATGGGCTCTGGATATCCAAACCTCCATCCCCGTCGATTGTGTAACCCCCCCCACACGTGTCATACACCGCCCCTGTATGCGTCTTTTTTGTCTTGTCTGTTTACCTACCCAACCTACCTCCCCAGCTGTACCGACTTCCTTCACCTGACATACCACTCTCACCTGAAAAAAAAAAAAGGGCACTCTGTACCCACAAAAAAATTACGCCCCATACATAGCTGCCCATTCCGCACACATGTCTGCTGGTCATGGAACCTATCAATTACAATTGGCTGTACAACAAGTATTATTGTTGTCCTGACACCTCTCTTAGGGGTGGAAGGTTTCAAATGTCACACCAAATCCCATACATATGCACAGCTGTTGCTGATGAAGAAATGGGCAGCTATGGGCCTTACCTACATCCCTCCTGCACATCCCAAGCTTGTTTCCCTACTGTCTTACCCTCTTTGTGAACCCTTTTTCACCACTTTCCGTTCTCCCCATTTTCTTTTCTTTCAAAGAAAATAGTGCGGGTGTGCGCAAGAGTAAGCACGTTTAAGCGGTTGTAAGCGGGTGTGCGCTTGTGTGCGCGGAGCTAAACGCCAGTGCGCATGCATGAGCTCCGCGCAAACCAGCACTAACCCCGTTACAACTGCTTAAAAGTGCCTTAGTCACTTTGATTGACAGGTCTTGTAGTCAGTTCAGAAGCAAAATAAAATCCCACTGGCAGTCCTGAACCCAGGACCTTGGAAACAGTAGTCTGCATGACTTACCACTAAGCCATGAATCTTATACAAGAACATTGTGCTAAAATAAATATATCATGTAATAGTAGGAATGAATGTAAAGGAAATATAGATGTGTAGTACACAAAGCATGCCATTTAGAATTACTATCACAACTAGTGGATTTCCATAATTGTAGTATGTGAACAGAAACAGCCATGCTAGTTGGTAGCTAGTAGGTAATAATGTCACTATAGCACCTTGCAAGCCACACACATACTCACAGCAGGATAATCACTGCCCATACCCCACAACCTCTTACAGGAACACATCTGGACCAAGTAATAAAATATGTGGAGCAAAGGCCCAAAACCAGGGACACATTATAAATCATGTTACAACAAATGCAGACAGTTCAGAGAGTAACAGGGTCTGCATTTTGTGGGATGTTTGGAAGGGTATGAAGTCTGAAACTTTAATGTTTCACACTATAGTCCGACCTGAGCCCAGAGTGACTTGCCAGAAAAAGCTGTGCATGAGATATTGACCAAAATATGAGGCAGTAATGTGGACAACCTGCAAATAATTGTACACATGAGAGGTCTGACACCACCATATTTTAATAGTTAAGAGCCTAGACATACCAACAGTGAATGACTTACAGGGATGCCCCACAGACTCCATGTGAAATGTACAAACAGTAGGCAGAAAGGTGTAACAACACATGCAATGGTAACTATGGAGTCCTGAAAGTATCCACCACTTGCATGGCAGAATAAGTGTAGTAATACATATGCTCATGCTAACCCAAAGTCACAACTGCAGCATACCAGACAATTTAATGGGTGTATCTCACTGATATGTACCATTCCATGAGGCAGATAACAGATGAACCTGAGAGTCTCTGGGGCCTGCTCAGCAGCATACTCAAATACCCTAATAGATGTCAAGGCCCACACCATGGCCAGACCACACAGCATGCTGTAACACCCTAGCAGATATAGCAAGCATTCCAAAGTGTGAATGTACATGGAAAATAGGAAAGCTACAGCAGCACACTACAGTCAGGACACCTAGCAGGCATACAAGTAGTGACTATAAAGGGCAAATATTGAAGCCTTAGCAACAAAGTGCAAACAAAAGTGAAAGGAAAGCACACACACACACACACACATTAACAGTAGTAGTAGTTGTAGGTGTCAGTGTACATACACAGTTAGTACAGGAAACTGGAGAAATGTATGGAGGAATGTTAATCTACAACACAGCTGGAAATTTGAGAGAGATACCAACCTTTACACTCACAGAACATTGTCCACAGCATACCAGCATGGTCCCTGCCCTTAAAATCTGAAAGGGCTACGCCTATCTCACATACCTTTTTATAGCACTGTTCTGAATTCACAGTGAGAACTGCAATCAGTACACAACTGGCTGCATGCAATTAGCAAATGCTGGCTAACAATTGGTGCAGAGGCCATCACATGGGCATATGCAGATACCTACAAAAGTATGCTGTACTCCCAGTCCACACATGCAATACTTTCATTGCACCCTGAGAAGGACGTGAGAGACAGACAGACAGAGAGAGAGAGAGAGAGACAGAGACAGAGAAAATTGCAATTAAGCAGACACAAACAAATTGTTCAGCAACAGCCACCTGAAAGCTGACAACTGGGACGTGGAGCAGCAGGACAGAGAACCAGATGGCAACACAAGCAGCTGTGACAAACACAGGTAATGTAAAGTAATACTATAAAGGTCTACATACTGTGAACCCTCCATATGTGTCATTGGTCTGTATCCATATGTATATGAAGATGTGTAAAGGGCAGGGGACATACAGCAACTATCAGTGAAGGCTGTACATACATTTGTATGTGAGAGCATCTATGTGCACATATCAATGTTGGTTGATTGTAGGTTGTAGTGCAATGTACAAAGTAGGTTTCACAGTTATGTATGTTTAGCAGTATGTTAGTGTGTGTATACAGTATGGTAGACAAACATGTTGATATACCTGTCTATCATATGGATACGTATGTATGTCAACATATGTATGTGTGTATATATATATATATATATATATATATATATATATACATATATACATACATACATACATATATGACATGCATATATGTATACATACATAGAGAGAGAGATGTAGGAATACATAGACAGATGTAGACAGAATATTGTACAAACATATATATGTAATGCACACATACAGATATAGATATATGTAGATACATATACATAGACAGACTGATCTGACTATCTACAGGTATGACTGTATATGACGACCTTCAACACACCCTGTCCCATCCCCTCTGTCACTCTCACCCCTTCTGTGCCCCCCTCCACATCTATAGCAATATATGTACATCAATATATATATGTGTATATGTATACAGACATATATATAGATATATATATATATATATATATATATATATATATATATATATATATATATATATACATATAGATATATCTATATACATAAATATATCTATATATATATATATATATATATATATATATATAGAGAGAGAGAGAGAGAGAGAGATGTATATAAATTCTGAATGAGGCACATGTGTACAGATGTATTGCAACAGGTGCCTGGTGACAAAGGCATGGAGTGAGCACCAGTGTCAAAACCGGAGTACCATACCACATTCCAAATCACCTACACCAGTAACCACCAGATATGTGATTGGCTGCCCACCACTGCATGTGTCAGGGGTTAACAGCGTCATAAATGTGTACAATAGTGGCCCCAATGATATTCACAGTGGCACACTATCCCTGGAATACCTGCACATGGTATGTGTCAGCGAACATGGTGTGTCAGCTATGGACATGTAGGTCGGTGTACCCCTCCACACCACATAATGGATGCCATGGTATGGACCTCACATGACAGCTACAGATATGGAGAAGGACACAGTGACATGAACAACACTGTGACAATGCACTCAAACACATTACCAATGCACAGTGACTGACAACACCACAGAATACACATATACTACCCACATAGAGGTTACCAATCCCGGATTTACATATGTAAGTCACACCCATGACAGATGTCCAACAACCATAGTAACACCTCACACCATCCACAACCTAAATGACTGCTGTGTGTCGTCCGTGCCACTGCAATAGAGTGCACATGTGGAGGTAAAAGTTCCTACCCACAGATAAGACATACCCTGCAATAAACCACACAGTGTTAAGAAGCAAGACTCCCCATGAGTACATGTCACACATACCCCTGCTGAATGTTAGTCAGATAGGTAATATGCCATATGAGTCACCCTGTGTAACTGTGTGACAGCAGCAGATACCATCACACCACATGTGTCACAATGGTCAGGGTAGCAGAACAGTACGCTGCTGTAGTCCCAGTGGCAATAGCATATTGTATAGTATTGTATTGTAATGTAATGTATTGTGTTGTATTGTATTGGTATGTTGAGGTGCCTCCTTCGTGGAGTGGAACCACTGCTGCTGTGCGCCAGTGTACAGGTACATATCCTGTAGTCAGGCTAGTGTTACATAGCACTTCTATATGTGTGTTTAGCTCCTGTCAGAGTTTATGTAGCATGCAACTGGGGATACCATCAGGTCCCATTCATGTTGTGTATTCTGCTGTCCTGAGGGTGGCTCTCACCTGGACATCTGTGATGACAGGGAGGTTACAGTCAGCTGGGATAACTATGTCTTATTTTGGGGAGAGGGCGGGGTGACACCTGCACTGAACCTGTCTGCCACAATGTTGTCAATATCTGTGGTGTCAGTGAAATATTTGTTGTTGTGTACTAACTATGGGTATAGAGGATGGATCCTGACCAGGTTGCTAACATAACTGAAGAAGGCCTTCTGTTTATCTGTAGTGTCCCTCTTGATTTCCCTCTCAAAGTTGCCCATGGATGTTTGTATGATGGAAAATAGATCCTTACTAGTGCTGCTCAGACATGCCTTCCCTTTATGGAATTATGCTCTGTCTTGCAGTAGCTTCCATCTTCTGTAATACAATCTGTCTATGGCTGGGGTCCACCAGACAGGATGCTGTCCCTTTGTGGAGAGTGTCTTGGTCATATATGGGATTGCATGATCCATGCATTCTCGGAGATGTCTGTAGAAAGCAATTGTGTAGGGGTCAGCATTGTGGGTTGTATCTGCCACTGGCACAGTGGGCTGAAAGGATACCATGTCACTGTTACAAAGTGTAAAGTTTGCATCTGTAATGTTATTCACTATAGTCGTTTGTGCTGGTGGTGGAGGTGGGATATGTATATCCAGGGCAATCAGTGTATGGTCAGCTCACAGTAGTTGATGATGTAGGCCATACAGTACCTAGATACAAACCCCCAGAGTGAGGAGGTGCTCTTGACCTGAATCAGTGTTCTGACTGCTGGGGTTTGGTAGTATGTCGTATGGAGTGTGCCAGGTACTGTTGCACAGTTGCTGGCTGAGCACTGATACCTGGCCATTTACATGTGTATCCACCAATAGACAGACAGATGCTATATATGTGAGATATGTTGTATCATAACAGTCGAGTAGCATGTGTAGTATGTGTGCCAAATTCTGCTGACATATATTGCTGATATCAGGTTATTTTCTTTCTCAGGTACATGGCCCACCAGGAATCCCACTTACTCCACAGCTGAGGATGAGGAGATACACCAGAGCCTGGTGCGGGATTATGCAATACTCTTTTCCCGCATCAGCCAGAATCAGCAGGAGAGGGCTGCACTGTGGCAAGACCTTGTCTGTCGGGTAAATGACATAGGCACGCATAATAGGACATATGAGCAGGTACGACATCACTGCAGTGATTTAATCAGACATGTCCGTCAGCGTGCGTCGGATATCCATAGGCAACAGGTTGCCACAGGTGGTGGGGTGGCTACCCGTCCCCCACTCACCAGACTGGAGGGACTACTCATGAGTGTAGTGGCTCCAGTCCGCCAGCAACAACAACAGCAGCAGACATGCATTATGATGGAGGCTGGAGCCACGCAGCAGCAAGACAGTGAACGTGCAGGTAATATGCCATATGTATAGTTGACTGTTGTGTACACTGGTAGTTAATGCATGTGTGAGGTGTGTCCTTGGTTTGTAGCTGTCACCATAGTATTTAATGTGCAAGTGTGATATCCTCAATATTAGCAGCTGACCTGTGAAATGCGACTGTTGTACTACTGACCTGTATCATACTCAGTAACAATGGCACAGTTGTGCCCACTGACATTAGTTTCTTCATGTCTGCAGGTCCCTCTGGTATAACAGCAATGCAGCCTATCCATGCTGGTGAGTGTGTATTAACAATTCCTGTAATAGTCTTGATAGTAATAGTACTATTTGGCTCACTTAGTAGTGCTCTTTGTATGCATGTAGGTGTGTCTGTGTCTGTGTGTTGATATTACGCATACTGAGTACTGTACAATTGTGTGAAACTGTGTGCATGTGTGCATGTGTGCACCTGTGCATGTGTGCACCTGTGCACCTGTGCATGTGTGCATGTGTGCACCTGTGCATGTGCGCATGTGTGCATGTGTGCACCTGTGCACCTGTGCATGTGTGCATGTGTGCATGTGTGCACCTGTGCATGTATGCATGTGTGCACCTGTGCATGTGTGCATGTGTGCACCTGTGTGCATGTGTGCATGTGTGCATGTGCGCACCTGTGCATGTGTGCATGTGTGCATCTGTGCATGTGTGCACCTGTGCATGTGTGCATGTGTGCACCTGTGCACCTGTTGATGTGTGCATGTGTGCATGTGTGCATGTGTGCATCACTGGTAATGTGTAGACATTGTAAACTGTGTTTCCTGTTTCCCTCCCACAGGTTCTGGTGCTGCTCTGGTGTCATGTAGCAGGGAACCTGAATCAGGTGCCGTGGGTACTGATAATGATGACATCTGTGTAATGGCACAGGAAGGTATGCCAGGGTCTGCCATTGGTCAGCCGATTGACAGTACACAGCTGTCGACCCCATCAATGCGCACAGTTATCCTGCCAATACACCCTTTGTCACCAATGTCCCTAGGTGATGGACAGCATACATTGGGCATTGACCAGGGTAATGTGGTATCTGTGGCACATGCCTCCCCACACAGCAGCCATGGGCATGGCCCAGAGATGGTACCACACAGACAGATGTCCAGGGGTTCTCGTGGGAGCATCCGTGGGCGTACTGCCCCTGTCAGACATGCCCACAGAGGTCTTACAACCTCAGCTATGTTTCGGGCTGTCATGCAGGCACAGTCACATATGGAACGGTACACCAGACCGGGTCTGAGGGAGCTGACAGCATGTCGCACAGCCATGACTGACAGTATGCGTGACATTGCGGCTGCCATCCGTGATTTCACCGATGTCATAGACAGACGTTGTGGGGACATATTAGACCGGTTCCACAACTACATGTCCATGAGCCAGGGCGATGGTGGGTGGTTGAGGCATTGACGTGGCCGTATGCCAGCAACAGCAGCAGCTGGCAGTCGTCGCGGATGACAACAGGGCCGCGGCCGCCCCCGTAGTGCCAGCAGCATTCCCAGCAATGCTGAGTCTGTGCTGTCATCAGACCGCCCCAGGAGACCACGTGCACGTGGCTCTGGCCAGGCCCGACAGGGATCTGTGTCCAGTCAACGAACACCTGCTTCTGATGACAGTACCCAGTCTGGGTTGGTACCGGATACGGTCCGTAGCATCCCTGCAAGGCACAGGTACTGTGTCTGTGGCCAGAGACACTGATCTGTATGACCTGGCAGGTACAGTCTGTGGCTGTCCACAAACACCAGTATATGGCAGCCATGAGGTGGAACTGTGTGCATCCATACACACATGCAAATTGACAACACCTAGGGCTACTGCATACACGCACACACTGCATCAACATTGCCCCACCTTCTACTGCTGTCCCTCACCAACACACATACACATACATGTCAATCGGTGGTATCGGTGGCTGACTCAAGCATACCAAGTTCACACCCTGTGCATATGATGAAACTTTGCCACCTCCTGCAATCTGTAACAACTGTGCAGGTACAGGTTAACATGTTGCTGATGCACAGGGTGACCACATAGATGTGTAGTAATAGTATCATGTTGTTAACAGTACTGTGTGCTGAATTAATTGTGGGTATATCACAGCATGCCTGATGCAGTAAGTGTGTGATTGTCATGTACTGTTGTCTACACCCATGGTAATTACCATAGTGTATCATGTGCACATGTTGGCATACTGGTGGTAATGATGTCAACAGAAGGCTACATACATAGGTAGCACAGGGGATAAGGTAATGAATGTAGTAATACGCAATGATGGACATGTAAATTGCAAGTGGCATGTTGCCCACACTGGACTCTGCAATGCAGATTTTTGAGGATGTTGATATGTGTGCAGTACTACACGACTGGTACAGGACACACAGGAGCACCCTAGCACTGCATGCTCACATCTCATACCATGCTAGACAGCCCCAACACACAAAACTAACTGTCACAGGAGGGAGAGTCCCCATATATGTCAGGGATACTGTGGTGGCAGGCCAGGTAGCATACATCCTACTAAGTATGGAACCACTGAGTGAAGGCTCAGTGTCTGTTATTCGACATGTGTATTACTGCAGGTATGAGCACATGGGTTTCCATCCAGTTATTGTACATCCTGACAGTACATGGTCTGTACACTTGTGTGCACTGAGACTGGACCCTAGCCATCTGACCTGTGTATTTCCATGTACATGTGCATAGTGCCTGCATATTTGCAGTGTTACCTACTGGAAGTGGTACAGCTTGTTTGTTGTACAATGGACTACATGCAGCCCTGTTTACTGTAGCTTTGTTTGCATGCATGTTTGCTTGCAATTACCCTGGAATACTGATCACACCTGCAATGCATAGTTATAGAGCTTCTGTGGACTCCTAGTGCCATCTGCATAGCTTACTATATGTATGTCCATGTCCCACTTGACAGGATGTCACTGTTTGTCCTGTTCACATGTACATTGCCTGTGACACAGTGCATATGACTTACCTGGCATGTGTCCACGTGAGCAGTCATATATGCTACTGCTAACTAATCACAGGCACTACACCTTCACATATTCATCTTCTGTTGAACTACCTGCTTCACTAGGGACAGCCTGCACCTGTCACCCCTGGGCTTTCAGATATTGGCAAAGGCTCTTGCTACCCCCATAGTGCCTATGTTAGGCAAGGCTCAAATGACAAACCCACCTTCATAGGTATCACAAGGTATAAGAAACTAAGAGTAATGCTACCCAATGCCATAAGTCTAAACCTCCAGATGCATGCACCCGAAACTCTCCTTGGCATGGAGAACATCGATATCTGTGCAGTAACAGATGCCTGGTTCAGGGCTACTGAGAGCATACCAGCACTACCAGGTTTAACCTGGTTGATTTCTTTGAAACAGTCACCAAGGCCATTGATGAGGGGAAGGTGGTTCACACAGCCTACCTGGACCTCACAAAAGCCTTCACAACAATACCCTACTTGGGCATTCTAGAGAAGCTCACCAGCTTAAATATAAGCCCCTATGTCACTAGATGGATTGCACAGTGGCTCAAGGACAGAACCCATATGGTTAGAATTGCTGGAGCCATGCCAGACTCCAAACCAGTTACGAGTTGTGTCCCACAAGGCTCAGTCCTGGGACCTCTCTTGTTTAGTATATATTTATTGGAGGTTCAGGCCAACAAGGACGGACTGTGGCTGACCAAATATGCAGATGACTGCGAACTGGCCACCATAATCGACTCTCCAGCCGACACAAGCATCTTCCAAAGGGGCATCATAGAAACAGACAACTTGTGCCAGAGCCATGGCCTTCAGCTGAACAGTGTTTAGAAAGGGAAATGTGCATCCTGTAGTCTGTTCTCCTAGTTGCCAAAAGGGACATTTCCCTCACACACACTCACCCCCCTCAGACAAACACTTGCAGGATTCTAACCCCTATCTAACTATGTTATGAGACTTGAGATGGACGCATTAGCAGAGCGCGCTATTTGCATTACTGGGAGGTTTTCTTTCTCCTGCTATACTTATAGAGTGCTGACATCATCGGTGTTTAGAAAGGGGAATGTGCATCCTGTAGTCTGTTCTCCTAGTTGCCAAAAGGGACATTTCCCTCACACACAATTACCCCCCTCAGACAAACACACACACTTGCAGGATTCAAACCCCTACCGAACTATGTTATGACACTTGAGACGGACGCATTAGCAGAGTACGCTATTTGCATTACTGCGATGTTTCTCTTCTCTTGCTGTACTTATAGGGTGCTGACATCATCAGTGTTTAGAAAGGGAAATGTGCATCCTGTAGTCACCTAGTTGCCAAAAGGGACATTTTCCTCACACACACTAACCCCCCTCAGACAAATACACACACTTGCCATTTGCAGGATTCAAACCCCTATTTGACTATGTGATGACACTCGAAACAGACACATTAGCAGAGTGGGCTATTCACATTACTGGGAGGTTTTCCTTCTCTTGCTATACTTATAGGGTGCTGACATCATCAGTGTTTAGAAAGGGAAATGTGCATCCTGTAGTCTGTTCACCTAGTTGCCAAAAGGGACATTTTCCTCACACACACTAACCCCCCTCAGCCAAAAACACACACTTGCCATTTGCAGGATTCAAACCCCTGTTTGACTATGTGATGACACTCAAAATGGACACATTAGCAGAGTGGGCTTTTCGCATTACTGGGAGGTTTCCTTTCTCTTGCTGTACTTATAGGGTGCTGACATCATCGGTGTTTAGAAATGGGAATGTGCATCCTGTAGTCTGTTCTCCTAGTTGCCAAAAGGGACATTTCCCTCACACACAATCTAACCCCCCTCAGCCAAACACACACACTTGCAGGATTCAAACCCTTACCTAACTATGTTATGACACTTGAGACGGACGCATTAGCGGAGCGTGCGATTCGCATTACTGGGAGGTTTCTCTTCTCCTGCTATACTTATAGATTGCTGACATCATCGGTGTTTAGAAAGGGGAATGTGCATCCTGTAGTCTGTTCTCCTAGTTGCCAAAAGGGACATTTCCCTCACACACACTAACCCCCCTCTGCCAAACACACACACTTGCAGGATTCAAACCCCTACCTAATTATGTTATGACACTTCAGACGGACGCATTAGCAGAGCACGCTATTCACATTAGTGGGAGGTTTTCCTTCTCCTGCTATACTTATAGAGTGCTGACATCATCTGTGTTTAGAAAGGGGAATGTGCATCCTGTGGGGAGGCAGACGCCAAGCACACTCTGGCAAAGCTGTCATTCCCTAGGGCAAACAGCCTAGTGTTGACCTCTACACCCATATGTTTAATTGTCAAATGCACATTATTTGTTGCTGATAGACTGTTTTCACATCTTTATTGCCATAGCATTCCCTGTTTGTATGAACAACTTGTGCATCTGTGGAAGATGTTTGCATATGGGAGGGATCCACTATATCATGTATGTCTCTGTAGTCATTTAACTGTGTGCACTGGGCAGACTGCTGTAATGTGGTTGGTTCCTGGAATAACACGTACAAATACCAGATATGTGTGTCCAACTGCTAAACTAAGATTTGGCCTAAGTGTGTGAGCATGCCCAGTTCAGCCTTCCCATGGCATGTTGTCTGACATATGTATCATTTATCAAAGTGTGTGAGCATGCCCAGTGTGAGCATTCCATATGTTGAACTCTGCAGCCCACCACATTTGTGGATGAGTGTGAACTTCAACAAATATCACTCGTTTATGGTTGTGTGTTGTGTGTCATGTTGTGTAGTTACTGTACAACTGCTTTGTGTGTGAACACAACAGGATTATACTGTGCCTGCAGTGTTTGCATGGGATACTTTGCATACAGTTGTCAACATCCTTTCACACTGACCTAACACTGTAGTACTGTATAGTGTACTGGTAGTACTTTGACTGTGGTGGACAGTATCCTGGGCTTTAGTGCTATCACTGCTTTACATTTTGATAGTGAGCACAACAGCCTGGTTAGGGGCCAGTTGTGTACATCTGACCATGTTGCATTCTGTTCAGATATGAACTACTTAAACCAGGCTTGTCCAACATTGGTAGTGTATTCCACAACATAAGTGTACATTTGCAAACACTAGCGATGTGCCCTAGTCCATGTCTAATGCTAGTTGGAGAGTGTGTTTGTCCTTCAACACACATTGTAAGTGGAGTTTGCCATGACATATGTCATGGTTAGTATACTGTGCCTCTGTCTACCTGTGACATGACAGTGATACCTAGGATAAAGCTACCATCTCCCATCCACTCATCAAGATTCCTATTGAGGAAAATTGATAAGTGACTCTATGGGTAGCTTGTACTGGGAGTTCACTCATGGGTGGGGGTGGCTTCTGTGTTATGGATCATGCAGTACAGCTTGTCCTATGTAAGTCAGTGCTGGGGTTCAGGTCTCTCATGTGCATAGCTCACTGCCATTCAGATTGTACAAGGTGCAGCATGTTTATTGATACCAGCAACACATTCAACACATGGCATCTGTGCAAGCTCTTTGATACTCCTGGTGAGGTACTGTTGGGGAATTTACGGTTGATGGAGGTGTCTGCTGAGGTACATCCAACAGGGGCTATTGTAGTCAATTGTACCACTGATGGAGGATGACTGCAGAGCCACAATGACCTCCCCTTATCTAGATCTGACAACCTTCATGATTAGGTGGGTATATGGTATGTTTCTGTAAACACTACATCACATGTTTGTCCAATGCAGGATATCTATCACCTTGTGTCCCCAGGTCTCTCATTACATGTTAACTACATAATGGGTTAACACCTATGTGGTAATTGGTGGGCACTTACTGTATATCCACGGGGGTTGACTATACACTTTTCTGCAATTAGCTTGCTGACATGGCTATGGCACCAGTTGCCTGTTTCTATGTGGCCCTTTTGTGGGATGCTTGTGTCAGCTGGTGGATCATATACGGTGAGCAGTTTGTAGTCCTCTGCAAACATGTTCAGACACAGTCCTTCCATGTTTGCCTGTACCTATGGGACATATATACCAGACGAGGGAGATCCCAGGACCAAGCCTTGTGGGATGCCAGTTATATCTGGTTTGTAGTCTGACATGGCTGCAGCATGTCTGACCATGTCTGTTCTGTCCTTGGTCTGGTTTGCAACCCCTCTACTGACATAGGGGTTTACTGACATAGGGGTTTATATTTAAGCTGGTGAGCTTATCTATAATGAACACGTAGGGTATTGTATAGAAGCCCTTGCAAGGTCCAGCTATGCTGTGTGGACCACATTGCCCTCATCAATGACCTTAATGACTGTTTCAATTGAGTCAAACATGTTTAGGGGCAGGATCTGCACTTAAGAAAGCCACACTGGGTAGGGTCCGGTGTCAGTAGGTCCCCAATATCTTTATGTCTGTGGTACATGCTGATCCTTTCTATAGCTGTGCAGACCGAGCTTCTCAGGATTCTGGGGTAGTAGTTTTCAGTATCCATTCAGGCAACACCTTTGTTGAGAAGGACCACTGTTGTTGTACACTGCTCTTTGGGTACATATTCTGTGGTAAGGCTGACATTGAGCAGTAGTGTGATTTGGCATTCCATTCATCTTGGAGTCCATGTTGCACTCAGCCCAGGACACCATCTCATACCATTGCTGCTGTGTGTTTTGCTTTGTAGATGCTGGCTGTTACCTCAGCATCTGCAATGTCAGGGGGCCAGCAGTCTGCTGGGATAGATATTCTGCATTCTGGGGGGGGGGTTTGCACTGCACCTCTCAGGATGTATGTTGGCAATATGTGTGTGTGTTTGTGATATTTGTGTGATTCAGAGCATGTCTGTGAATTCCCAACACAGTTCCTACCATCAGTTGTGAAAGCCTTGGGATTATCCTTAGTGTCCTGTACAATTTGTATCTTCATAGGTTCATAGGTTCATACTAGGCTATCCACCCTAGGGCATTTGTTAGCCTAGCCAGAGTGTGTGTGGCTTTTGCCACCCCTTGCTATGTGAATATTATGGCCATTTATGATTTGCTTTGCTGTGCCTCTGTCTGGACATGACACAGTGAAGACCCCCAGTGTAACTCTACAATCATCCATCCACTTGGCAAGATTCCTGTTGAAGAGTGTCAGTGAGGGGCTCTGCCTAACATGGAGTGGGATTCTGGTCCAGGGTGTGGGGAGCCTCTGGATTATGTATCTGTCCCCCCAGCACATCCAATTAATTTGTTGAGGTTGACATCTCTCACTCTCACAGCTCCGATGGCTTTGAGTTTTCTGGGGTGGAGCATGTCCATTACTCCTGTGTTGGGCATGGCCTTCTACAACAGGCATGCAATGCCTCTGTGTAGGCAGTATGTGACTGCATTCAGCTGGGGTGTCTACAGACAGGCAGCATATGACATGTATTTGAGACCCTTTATCCTCTTGGTGAGGTACCTTTGAGGTCTTTCTAACTGCTGCAGGTGTCAGGTAAGGTACATCCCATATGAGGCATTGTACTAGATTATGGGTGTGATAAGAGAACAGTATAGGGGCACAATGACCTCTGTTGACGTAGATGTGAATCCTTTCCTGATACGGTGTCAAATGTAGACAGTCTTCCTAGCCACATTGACAATGTGAGTGTCACATAACAGGTTACTGTCCACTTGTGTCCCTAGGTCCCTGATTACTCCTTCCATACATAATGGTTTACCACCTATGTGGTAATTTGTGGTACCTTGTTTGGTATTTGGTGGGACATTCATACTGTCCAGTGTCTTCAGGACGGCTGGGTGGGGTTCCTGTGTGTGAGAGTGTGGTCTGTAGCATGCTACAGACTGTACAGCAGTCTTGCCTACAGTTAGTTGCACATGGGTGGACTCCAATGCCTTGTGCATTGTCAGTTACCTGGACGTATGGGTGTCTGTGCTGAATATGGATACTCACCCTCCTTTTATGTTTTGTTCCAGGTTCATGACACATGATATGTGGTATAACCTGGTAGTGCTGGTGTGCTGTCAGGAAGCTTGCAGCAGGTTTCTGTCACTGCACAGACATCGATGTTCTCCATACTGGGGATGGCCTTGGGAGCATGCATATTGGGGTTTACACATCTGGCATTGGTCAGCATTACCCTTATGTTTCTTTCCACTTATGTTTTCTAGGGTGGTGGGTTAGTCTTTTCAGCCTCGCCTACAAAAGGCTCTATGGAAGTGGCAAAGGCCTTATCCAATATCCAGACACCCAGGGGTAACAGGTGCAATCCATCCCAAGAACAGCTGCGTGGCTTGTCAAGCATGACATCCCAAGCAGACAGACATTGAATCCCCTTGGAATGACACCAGTAAGCGTGCCACTTGCTATGACTGATCATTCCGTGTCTGTACTGTGGCATTATTCTTGGTAAGGGTAGGATGCTGCAAACGGTGAGTGTCATACTGGCCTGGACTACATAATCAGAGAGCTCATCTATGTCTCTTTTCATGTAGTCTAGGGAGGTACATCTCAGGTCATTCACACCAGCATGGACTGTGACTGCATCATATTTCTACTTGCTTTGGAGTGACCTGCATACTTCTGTTATGTGGCGTATTGTGGCAGCCTACAGGCAGCTTACTGTACCCTTTCCCTTGTTCAGTCTGGTGTGCGGGACAGCAGTGTGTCTGACTATGGAGTCACCTATTACAACTGTATCAGGCATGTTGTTTCTCCTTCTGGCCTGTGACTGTTTGGCACACCAGCTTTGTGTACTATGTATTGCATGTGCTATGTTTGGAGGTTGTTTGATTGGGTGTCTGCTTTAGAGGCCTCTGTTGGTGTGCTGTGTTTGTAATTTGTGCCTCCGGGAATGTTTTTCTGTGTTTATGTGTTTGGTTTGCAGTTGTGATAGGTCTATGTGGGACTGTGTTTGTGGTGTGTGTGGTTACCTTCTCCTCCTGACTAGTTTTGGGAGTACTGGGTTGAGGGAGCTGAGCCTCCAGTTTGGATAGATGGTTGCATCTCTCACATATATTTGTATTTCTTGGGTGGAGTTTGGGGTTGTCTGTGTACTTGGGGCAGGTGTAACATTGCCTCAGGATTCACAGATTCAACTTGTTGTGGCTGGCCTTAGTGGATTGTATGTGTGGACATATTTTATTGCCATACTACTGATCAGTGATTACTTCATTGTTTATGTTTGCTCTATCATGTAGTAGCTTCCTCATTCTCTTGCATGGTTTGGTTATGGCTGGTGTCCACCATGCCAGATGCCTGCGTGTATGGCATTGTGTCTTGTTTTAATTTAGGATTGCATAATCCAAGCATTCCTGGCAGTGTTCATGGAATGGCTGTATTACAGGTTCTGAGGTGTGGCCCATATTTTGCACCTGCACGGGACCTTTAATGGATTCCACATCAGTTTGGAGGAGTGCAAATATTGCTTTACACATGTTTTCCACTGTGGTTTTATGGCAAGGGACTGTGGTCAGGATTTGTATATCCAGTGTGATTACTCTATGGTCTGGTTTTACCAGTGAGCAATACACTTCTCGTTTTGCCATCCAGTACCCATGTTGCTGATTATCACATCCAGTATGCTTACCCCTCTTGTGGGAGTGGTACTTTGTTCCTGGGCCTTTTGGTTTATGGATTCTATGAACTTTTGTCCTACACTGTTGGAGCTAGTATAATGCTCCCAGTCTATGTCTGGGTATTTTCAGTCACCCAATATAATGTGGTTTGGAGGACTTGATATATTCATGTATTCCAGCATAGGCCAGGTGCAGTTCCTGGTGTTGGGACAGTAGTCTGTAGCAGGCTATAAACCGGGGGGCAGTTTTAGCCACTGTTACTTGACCATGGCTAGTCCATGCTGCTTCTTGTTGTGGTACCAACATGGGGGTGTCGTTATCCTTGACAATTCTTGCTAGTCACCCTCATTTTGTAGCTTGTCCCATGTTTTGAGTCTGTACAGCACAGTATGAGGTGTAACCTGGTAGTGTTAGGGTGCTGTTGTGAGCCTTGACTCAGTTTTCTGTTACAGCACAGATATCAACATTCTCCATACTGGGTGAGTTTAGACTGCATGCATCTTGCTGTTTCGACTTATCCCTTATCTTATTCTTATCCCTTCTGATACCTATGGAGATAGGTTTGTGTTTTGAGCCTTACCTATTCAGGGCACACTGTGGGTAACAACAGCCTTTGCCAGTATCCATATGGCCTGCACTGATAGGTGCACGCCAGTCCTAGCAGGTGGAGCATCATGTCATGCCCAGCATGTCATCCCAGACTGGCACACATTGGATCCCCTTTGACTAACTGCAATACTTCAGTCAATTATTGCACTTGATCATCTCATTGTCATATTGTGGCATGATGCTTGGTGAGGGTAGGATGTTAGTCAGGGTCCTCAGGTGTGCATATAGTACATGGTGTTACATTACTTAACACATGGCATTCATGCCTCAGGTGGTGCTGCAGGGCTGCCTCTGTCAGATGCGCATATTACACTTCCCTGTTCATGTTTGTGTGCAGGTCATGTCATTGTAGGCATCCATGTTATTATTTGAGTGAGTCAGAGGGGGTATCATTCCCAGGGTTCCTACTGAGCCAGTGTATGTGCTATGTGTTGCCTCTTTGCCAAGGCCAGGGCATACTGGGCATGCCTCCTTCTGCCTACTGGGGCAGGCTCAGGTTGTTCCTCCTCCAAGTCATGCTCTGCCTGTGATGGCCTTGGCAATGGTGGGGGGCTGTTTGGCCCGGCCCTATGCTGGTCCTGCTGCAGCTGTTTTCACAAGATCATATTATGTAGCATAGCACATACCATGACAATTTGGGTACATGTAGTTGGTGTGTACTGCAAGGCTCCACCAGATGTGTCCAGACACCGGAACCATGACTTGAGCAGCCCAAACACATGCTCTATTACATTACGTGTTTGTGCGTGTGCCTCATTATGGCGTTCCTGTTCAGGTGTGTGTGTTTCTGATGGGTATCATCAGCCTCGGCTCCAGTGCATAACCTGCATCCCCCACTAGGTGTCCGTGCAGGATGTCCCCATTGGCAAATGTCTGGTACAGCTGCGTCAAATGCCAGATGTGGGAATCATGGTAGCTCCCATGACAGCCAGCAGACACATTCATTATTATGCCCTGGGCATCGCACACGACCTGGCAGTTGATGGAGGGGAAGCCCTTGTGGTTGATGTATGCCCTACCCCGCTCACCGGCTGGTGCTTTGATGCGTATGTGCGTGCAGTCTATTGCACCCACTACCTCAGGGTATTCCGCTATTTGCTGGAAGAGATGCATATTGCTGGCCAATACCTCACGGGCATTGGGGAAATATACATGATCACTGACATGTGCTGACATGGCATCCAGGAACTGGTGCAGTACCCTGGAGGCTGATGCCTGTGATATCCCCATCATATCACCAGTTGGTCTCTGGAAGGTACCTGTTGCTAGTATTCTTAGGCCAACATATACCTTGGTTTCCACTGGGATGGGTTCCCCTCTGTTGGTTCTGTGTGTGAGGCATGGCCTGCACAGCTCCACTATTTGCTGCAGGAGGTCTCTGTCCACTCTATAGCGCTCTACTATCTCCAGCTCATGTAACCCGTGGTAGGTGACCCTGGGCCTGTACACTCTTCTCCGTCTCCTCACTGTGGGTTGTCTGGCACCATCTGCATTGTCACCACCCTCAGCAAGTCGCATATGTCTCATTATGACAGCTATGGCAGCCCCTAACATTTCTGCTCTGAGTTCAGCTTTTTCAGTTTTCACTTCTAATAGCTTACTCCTGTCTTGCAGTGTCTCTTGAGAGAAACATCCTGCACTGCTGTTTGCAGAGTTTTAAGTGCTGGGCTGGGCTTCTATTCTGCCTGTGTAATTGCCTGCTTCTAATTGTTTTCACCTGCTAGCCCCAGCAGTATTCCCTGCTAGCTTCCTACTAAATCTGTTGCTTCCTTTTTCCTCTCTGTTTCCTCAGGGAGGAGCCGTGTGCAAACCAGCAGAAACACGCTCACAGTGGCTTACACGCGCGCACACATGCTTACACGGTTTAGAATCTGCTTATTCGGATTAAGACGCGTGCACACCCGTGCAAACAGTGTTAAACATCTCCCAACACGCTCCCACATGCTCAGTCTGCCTTACATGCGCGCACACTGCCTTACTCGCGCTTCATGGCGCGCACATGTGCGCATGCACGCCCAGCAAGAAACTTCGGTGTAGGCAACAGTGTACACCTTCCATTTCTTGACTTTCTCATGCTTATCTAGTGGCACACCTCTTTCCATGATATCTGTCTGACATCTGTCATGTAACTCTGACCTCCAATGAACTGCATTTCTTTCTACCATTCCCCCCTGTGATGTCACCTATCTCCTACTCTGTTCCTCCCCCTTCTGTAACTCTTACACTACTCAGACTGTGCTCATTTGCTATGTGACAGTGGAATTCAGTATCCTAACACTCATTTGCATCAGATTGCCTACTAATGCTTAGTTACATGTCTTAGACTCAGCTTCCCCCCTTAGCAACCACTACACGGTAGCCATGTTGGTTTTGGTGTGCTGGTCCCTGCAATGACATTCCATGTATTGCAGAAAACCCACATTTGTGGGTTTATAACCTTCGTTTTTATGTTTTATACAGCGCAGCCCATTTGCGCGGGGCTGCGCTGGGTTTAAACATCGGCAATCGCCGAAAAAAAATATATATTTTTAATATATTTGCATCAGGTTACTTTGCCAATGGCCACATATTTGGCCATTGGCATGCTGCCTGACACATATGCACCCTTTATTTGGAGCTGACATGGCTCCATTGCAGTTTTTGCAGAAACGTACTCAGTTGTCAACTGAGTACATTTCTGCAGCTAAAACGGCTCTTACACGGGCTGTTCTGGGCTTCCTGGATCGCTAATCATCCTCATTTGCATGCTATTCGGCTGCAAGTGAGGTGATTAGCTTATCCACGCCCACTCCGTGTAAGAGGCGTTTTAGCTTGTCTCTTACACGGACTTTGGGCTGTTCCTGGATCGCGAAGGCTGCATGGAGTCTTACACTACTCTTAGACTCCGTGCAAGCCTTCGTGAATCCGGCCCCTTATATTCCTTGCATAATACAGCACCACTTATTAGAATGTGTTTTAAATTTGTAGTTTTTAAACATTCTTTTAATAAGCAGTGAAACAAACTGTATGAACCAATAACTGCCCATTTCAGAAAATGTCAACCTTAAAAGGACACTCAAGACTTCTGTCCATTACAACCCTCCACTATCAGTCAATAAGCACAATCTCTGCAGAAGTAAAATTCATCCGAATAATTCTACATTAAACAGATTTGTAACTAATAAAGTGGCTGTTACTGGTAAACAACTTTACATTTCTGTTTCATCTACAAATTCGGTGCTTGCTGCTGTTGAAGAGTTAATTGCCTACGTTACATGAATGACTGAGAAAATGACAAGTTCATAGTTACTAGGCATCTTATAGAAAGGAGGGCACACTAAGGAATGCAGAACCGCTATCCACCCTTAAAATGCAACAAATAATCAGCAACTAGGGCATTACATATCATGCATCCATACCTCTCAACCTCTTAGGACAAGAAATCTGAACAAAGCCTAAAATAAAGGGGGGGGGGCAAAGGACTCCAAACAGGGGCACATTATAAATATTGCTCTTATAGACTTTTAAAGCTGCTAGAACAGCATTTGTCTTAGCATGACATTTTTGGAAAAAAATGAAGGCTGAAACTCAAATGTATGACATTTAATTATTTAAATCCTCAGTGATTTGCCAGCAAACCACAAATTTTATGAGGAATAGACCAAAAATATGAGGCAAAAATATATAATCAAACAGAGATGCGCCGCACCATAAACTCAGCACAGTCAGAAACGAAGGACAGATTTTTAGTAAAGTGTTCTTAAAGTTGAAGCTAGCAAAATTCAGTATTGCTTAAATAGTAAAAAAAAACTTCCCTGGCACATTACAGAAATTAATGATTCACCACTAAGCAGAGATATACAAAAATAGAATGGTTATATATCAGTGCAGGTTATCCATATAAACAGGGTATAGCAAAAGCAATAAAAAAATGGCAAAATCACATGTTTACAGTGGTAAAATAGAACATTCACAGGAAGTTTCACCAGCTATGAGCACTGCGTTATGTAATCACATCAGTAATTAAGCAAAAAGCCAGTTATATGTCTAGACAAGTCACCCTAGCTACTTCTCAAAGCACAATAGCTAAAGCACTGTAAAATCACTGAGACTTTCCAAAATCAAGAGACCAGAATGCCTACAGTGAATATAAACACTCCATGCAAAGTAACACAGTACCTGCAGATTCAGATAAATGAGATAGGCTGAAAGATCCAGATAAATTCTGCCCTCAAGGTAATCTTGTTAACAAACACTGAAACAGTTAAGCAGACGTGCATTGTTCCAGATTAGTTTAGGAGATGAGAGTGTAACCCTTACAGATATCCACTGTAGCCAGTATAAAATACAAGAACTCATTCACAAAATAGCTTAAGATGATACTTGTTACAATTTTAGCACAAAAAGGGAGAGAATCACAATAGTAAGATGGTCACGCATCACCAAGGAACTCTGATATCTTCTGTTATGAGGGGCCAACAAAAGTATTGAAAGAAACGGCACAGATATGTTATAGGAGATTTTCAACCGGGCACACACATACTTTCTCTCCTCTGGCATAGAGAAGCCCAGTTTAAACTTCCCAGACAGACACATACATTTACCTTCTTTTTAAGCTGAATGACAACACACGTACACATGGAATTACCCCCCTCATAACTGAAGTGCTAGTTTATAGGTTCATAGGTTGGTACTAGGCTATCAGCCCTAGGGCCTACACAAACCTAGCCAAACAATTCCCTGGATTTTTTTTCCCACAATATTTACTTCCCTGGACCCCTGTCTAGCAGGGCGACTGATGTGATCCCCAGGGTGAATTTCCTATCTCCCATCCAGTCATCAAGGTTCCTCTTGAAGAGGGCCAAGGAGGTGCTCTGGGTCAGGGAGGCGCTCTGGGTCAGGAACCTATCCCTCCTGCATGTTTTGTTCATTGTGATGACAAGGTTTAGATCCCTGGAGCGTGTGGCTCTGAGGGATTGGGATTTCTTTAAGTGGAGCATGTCCAACAGCTCAGGGTTTGACATGGCCTTGTACGTTAAGCAGAGATTGCCTCAGAGTACACGATATGCCAGAGAGTATAGCTGGGTTTTTTTAGATGGTCAGCATAGGGCATCTGCTTTAGGCCTGTGATTCTTTTAGTGAGGTATTTCTGCGGCCTTTCCAGCTGTTGCAGATGTCTTGTGAGGTACATACCAAATGGGGCGTTGTACTCTATAACAGGTATAATGAGGGATGAGTACAGTGGGACAATGACCTCCTTTTTTCTGGATGAAAAGCCCTTAGTGATGAGGTGTGTCACATAGAAGGATTTCCTAACTGTTGTGACAATGTGGTTATCGAAGGTGAGACCACCGTCCACCTGTGTCCCTAAGTCTCTCTTCACACTTTCGGCATTTAGTGTGCTGCCACCTATGTGGTAATTCATGGGTACATGTTTTTTCCCAAAGGGGATAACTATACATTTCTTGGCATTAAGCTTGAGCCCATGGCTCTGGCACCAAGCATCTGTTTCTGTAAGGCCCTTTTGTAGAATATCCACATCATTTGGGGATTCAATAAAGGCTCTCAGTTTGCAGTCATCCTAGAACTTTGTTAGCCAGAGTTCCTTAGTGCTGGCCTGTACTTCAGAGAAGTAGATGCCAAACAAGAGCGGTCCCAGGACTGAACATTGAGGTACTCCACTTGTCTGGAGCTGGATTTGGATTCGGCTACTTTTACAGTCTGGATTCTGTCAGTAAGCCAGTTGGCAACCCATCGAGTGACGTAGGGATTTATGCCCAGCTTAGTAAATTTATCTATATACATACTGCATCTCTATCTTGAAACACCATCAGTACACTGCAAGACTCAGATGACATCCTCTCGATACGATGCACACAATATCACCTTTAAGTAAAATGGTGGGGGAGATGGTAATTGTGAAGTATACAGGACCATGTGCACTGCACATTATGAATACAGTATCTGTTTATGACAGATGTGTCGGCATTATATGCAATTTTTACTTTCTGTAAGGCCATTATAAGTTGGGGTAGCACCCCATCATCTTCTTCCTGATTCTCAAGGAACAAGTCTAGAGGACCCCATTACCAAAAAATAAAATAACAGTTTGCCTCACAAGTACCACAAAACATTTCTATAAATAATGTTGCTGTAACATACAGTTTCTTGACAGGCTATGAAAAAGCAATTAAGTCACTAGCATAAAGTTTATCTTCACTAAGGTGGCAGCAAGTTGATCATTACTGACAATCATAAGGGAATCTCAAATTATAGATATACCGTGCGCACGCACTCTAATCTGGTCAAAGTCTTTGTCAAATTATGCCTTTTTGTAACCTCCTGGACTGCACTGGTTGAAAGCCATTATTGCTCTAGCCTACCAGTTTTGTTGCATTTCCTTTATTAACTCTAAATGGGAAGTGAGTGAAAACAAAACATGGAGTCCAACTCACATTCAGTTAAGATAATCACTTTCTGACCCAAGGTGTATCAATGCAGAGCAATGACAAGGTAAAACATCCAAGAGACGATGAATGGATATGAAGAATCATAGCTCTCAACCAATTAGGGATATATCCTGAAGTGATCAGAGACGCTACGAAAATACTAATACTACTGAGACAGTGACTGACCAAATAGAGACTGTGAACTGATATACAGTTTCTGAAGTAAAAAAAAAAGTCTATAACTCTTACTACTGCCATTAATTGTAATTCAGTCACTACCTTTTCTCCAAAAGTCACCAGTTTTAGGTGGTATTAAGAGAGGCAAAGCTAAAGTACAGGTAAAAATCAAAGATAGTTGAGAGGTACGTGAAAAATACGGTTTACAAGTGTGTTGCCATGCAAGCAAGTCCCTTTTTTCTTCCGCACATCCCTCAAACAGTGCAGGTTTACTCAAACTAAAGTATGAATGTCCTGTGTTGTAAGCAACTTGCGTAAAGGAGACACTGCTGCATATATAAATAAATATTTTATTGTAGTATATGAGAGGGGCGGAGAATCAGAGGAAAATGATGGGCAAGGGAGACTGATGGAGGCAGGAGTTGGACACAGTGCACTTTTGTAGCACAAAGTAGAAGTTTCTGACTACACTCCTAATGGAGGCTTTCACAAAACAGTCACTTAACACTTCACGCTGGGCACGAGACTGTCAGATTATATTCACAACACTAAATGTTTCCTTATTAAGTCGAGGGAACCAGGAGCGGCCCCAATCATAAAGCTTCAAATAAAAACGAACAAACAAAAAAAAAAAAAAAACTCCAGACTACTTTTCCAGCCTTTAAATGGTACCATGGCCAAAGCCAAAACAATGATCTGAATCCCAAAATAACACTAACACATATCAGTACACAAAACGGATTTACCTGTACTTCTCTGTTTTTCACCACTTCTGATTTAACATTTACAGTCTAACATACCAAACCAGCCGCCTTCCGACCGGCCATTACAGCTGTTCAAGTCTCCAGCTGTAGTTAATTTCTGCGTGCAACTTGGAACATCTTTACATCCACGTCAACGTGTATGTGATGCATGTACGTTCCTTCTTAAAGGAGAAGACTTCACTACCGTGGAATGAAGATTTTTTTTTTCCTTCTGGTCAACCTGCAGTTATAGAAGAGGGAGGGCTCTTGCTCTTCCCCCTCACACTATGATTCTGGCGCCCTATTGTTTACATATTTATTTTAATTAATTTACTGTTCATATTATGGGTTCACATGCATAATAAGAAAAGTAAGTTAATTAAAATAAATAAACAGAAATTGCGCCCTTTAGGAGGCTGACATATACGGAGCCCTAGGCGGTTGCCTAGTTCGCCTATGCCTAAGGCTGGCCGTGGTTATATCCTTGGCAATATTTAACCCATATAACTAAGTTTACTGCAGGATGATCATTTGAACATCTACTGTTATGGTAAGTTCAAGTTACACAACTGTACTTTTCCCTTTATTCCTCCCATGGTAACTTTTACTATCTACCCATCTAACTTTCATCTTCAGTTATTGTAATTGGGGCTCTTCCCAAAAAATATGCTCTTCCCCCAAGTGAACTGTCATACTTTACACTGGCTGCACAGTGGTGGAGTGGTTAGTGTTGCCCCTTACAGCAAGATGTTCTCCGGTTTGATTCTCGGCTGGGGTGCCTTCTGTGTGGAGTCTGCATGCCCTTCCTGCATTCAAGTGGGTTTCCTCCTACATTCCAAAGACATACATCTGGAGCATTTCTCTAGGCCTCTGCTGAAAATGGGCTCTTTCCCAATAAATAAATGCTTTATGGTTATCCTTATCTGCTTTCTTCTGATTCGTATTCCCCCTTAGTCTTTCCTACTTTCCCCTCCTCCCACATTTATAACAGACTGGTTATGTGCTTTGTTTTGTTACCCCTTCCTAAGTTGTCTGCCAGTACAAATATAAAGCAGTGTGGCACTCCATTCCACTCATGAAGTGGCAAATCTCTTTACAAAGTTTCAGCATGCTGATAGTATTAATATAATCATTAACAGATGACTGCAAACTGGGCGCCATAGTAGAAAACACATCTGACACAGATATCCTTCAGAAGGGTCTCACAGAAACGGATAACTGGTGCCAGAGCCATGGCCTAAAGTTAAATGCCAAAAAATGCATAGTCATACCCTTCAGGAAAAACAAGGTTACCCCTAGCTACCAAATAGGTGGCAATCCACTGAGCACAGAAGAAGTTATCAGGGACCTGGGGACCCAGGTTGATAGTAGTCTGTCATTCGACACCCATGTAGCTAAAGTAGTTAGGAAGACCTTCTACATTGCCCACCTTATCATGAAGGGATTCTCATCTAGATCAAGGAGGTCATAGTCTCCCTATACTCATCACTCATCAGACCAATGATTGAGTACAATGCCCCATTCG
The DNA here is from genome assembly GCF_019279795.1 of Protopterus annectens. Lineage (NCBI taxonomy): Eukaryota > Metazoa > Chordata > Ceratodontiformes > Protopteridae > Protopterus > Protopterus annectens. The sequence continues at coordinate 591,412,234 of NC_056735.1, forward strand.
GAATGTATCTGACCCGACACTTGCAGCAGCTGGAGAGGCCACAAAAGTTCCTCACCAAAAGGATAAAGGGTCTCAAACATCTGTCCTATGCTGCCCGACTGAAAGAACTCCAGCTCTATTCAGTCGCACCGCTGCTCAGAGGTGACCTTTGCCTAACATACAAGGCCATGTCAAACCCAGATTTGATGAATATGCTTCACCTCAAAAAATCTAGATCCGTCAGAGCCACAAGGGCGGGAGACTTAAACCTCGACACGGCTATTAATAGGACATGCTGGAGGGATAGATTCCCTATGCTGTGGAATAAAATCCCAGTATATGTGAGGTAGAGCACCTCACTGGCCTTGTTCAAGAGAAATCTTGACCAATGGATGGGAGATGGCAGATATACCCCAGGGATTACCTCAGTGTCACTGCTCGACAGAGGCACAGCAAAATAATGGGTATAGTTCCCCATACTAAAGGGGTGGCGTAAGCCACAAAACTATGGGCTAGGCTTGTAAATGCCCTCGGGCAGATAGCCTAGTATGAACCTATGAACCTATGAACTAATAGTTTGAATATTAAAACTGTTAAACTAGATGATTTATTAATCATGCAAAACATCATATTGTAACAACTTGCACCAAATTATTTTAAACTGAGAACTTAGATTAATAATTGCACCAGAATCAACAGGCAGAAAGTTTGTGTCATAACAATCAAGCATTGCCTTAACATACAACTTTAAACATTTAAAAAGAGTCGATAGCTTAGCAATTTTCCAATGAGAAGCTAGGTATGTTCTCATTAATCTTGAAAGGATAATAATGAATGTCTTACCTTATGAAGACAGCCAGTTAAACTCATCAGATTATACAGTTATTAAATTCTTAGAAGTGGATTGATAGGACAGGTTTAAAATCCTTCCAACTACTTCACTTACTAGATCCTATAAGATTTCTATATAAAGACAAGCCCAAAGTTTTATAATTTTCCACATTTGGACAGTGACAGCTCTCCCAGTGTCCTTGATATATGAGTACCCTAATGCTGCACTTTTGTCAAAGGCTAATATCCTTAAAATAAAAACCCAAACTGATAAGCATGCACGTTAGGAAAGGAGTATATTAATTTCAAAGTATAAATCAAAACAGGCTACTTAACAGGTGTCGATGTGTTTGTGAGGATATTCATTTTAAAGTATAAATCAAAACATAGTAATTAATAACTGTTAGTGTGTTTGTAACATGACTCAACCTAATCAAATGTATTTTGGCTGTGATTTCAGTTTCTGTTCTAAGTAGCTTTAAATTTAAGAGAAGACGTGATAAATACACAACAAAATAAACCAAAAGATCTAGAAGAACAGGAGAAAGAAAAATACTTAAACAGGGCAGCCATAGAAAACAGATTGTTTCAAAAATAGAAGGGTGTAAAATCCTAGGGTACCTGAATATATCCCTGACATGGATCAAAGAAAAATATTTGAGAAACCATTCACTTAAATGATTTAGTTATACAAGTGACTGAACCCTATCATTAAAAACAATTATTAAATAATAACACAAAAACACCTTATTGAAAAGATACAAGGCATATCTTACATGGACAGATTCAAAGCCCTGTCACTTTATTCAGTATCCTACAGGCTGCTAAGAGGTGACCTGTATCTGGCATGCAAGGCATCCTCCGACACAATACTGATAGATTTACTGCACATCAGTAAGCCAAATGGCATCCTAAAAACTTAGTCTAGGAATATAATCTTCTTCTGCTTCATAAACAGAATGGTTTGGAGGGACAGGTGTATCTCGCAGAGGATACCTCTGTTCTGGAGCAGACACCCCATCCACATAAAACAGCATTCAACCCTGTCCATATTCAAGTGAAACTTGGATCTATGGGTGGGAAACAGAAAATTTACCCTAGGACTGTCACAGGCAGCTACTAAATTCTTTATCCTATGCATAGGACCATTCAAATTATATATGGTATGATCCCAGATATTCTCATTAGGGATAATATGTAATTATCAATCATGGTAAGGGTAAGGTCAATCTCTTATCAAATGGCATAGGTTAATTTGAGTACAAAAAAGGAATTTGACGAGGCTTGAACTGGTCTGCAAGGGTAGCTAGCCTAGTACTTAACTATGAACCTATGAAAAGAATGCGTAAGGTTGTACCAGCACACATGATCACAGAAAGTAAACCTAGACATGTCCTTATGTCTATGTAGTCAGCAAGAATTAGAGACTGTAAACAGTACATTGGGTTCTCTATGGCAAATAATCAACTCAAACTTATTGATGATTATTTTAAAGGCTATATTCAAAGACAAGTAATGACTAAATATAAGGGACAATTGCAACAAATGTGAAATTAAGCTGACCTGCAATATCCTGCTGTTATAACCTTTTGGAAGTAAACACCTCAAATAATTTAAAGGGAAGAGAAGCCTGCGGTGTTAGGCCTCATAACAAATCTTGGGTGGGTGTTAATTTTACAATAACACACACTCTGTCAGGCATTATTGCTTGCTTATAAAATATATCCATCTTAGATCTGTCATAAATGTATATGTCTTGTATTTACTAAGAATAAGTTTAGGAGGTGTGCATTTGAAAAGTAGATCCTGCTCAGTACAACCCACTTGCAAATGCTCAAGGAAGGCAGGGCTAAGAGTAGGCTTTCCACATAATTTTAACAAGGTATTTGGTACCAATAGACAGAGGTTATAATACTAGTAACATTCTGCAAGCAGCTCTATTAAACTTAGGGAAGAATCACAGTATAACAAATTCAAAATGTAACTCTATGGTGACTTTGAAAAAGAAAAAAAAAAAGAAAAATTGGTACCTGTGGTCCTGACATGAGTTACCACAGAAATGCTTTAGAAGAGGATGGAATGCTAATACTCTACAGAGGCAATAATTAATAATAATATTATTAAAATAGCTGGTTCTCAAAAAAATATATCAAAATAGCTTAATGGTACATCATCCAATAATTTAGCTTTGGTTGCCAATTTGAGAATAGAATCAAATATAAAATCATGCTTTAAATTCTTAACAAAAGCACATTTGAAGCACATGTTCATAACAACGAGACTGACTATAATAAAGTATGTGGAAGCAAATACCAGCAAGACAGAATAAAATAAGAAACTGTATAAGCCTTTTACTTTCATTATGTAAGGGAAGATAATTCAAACATGTATTAATTGGATGCTAACATATTATCGGATTAGTTTTAAAATCAATAATTCAAATGAGAAGAACAGCAAATGTGAAAAGCACACTCTAGTGCAACAATCTAATATAAATATATACATATCTCCTAAGTTAGTAAGTTGTATAAATTGATCCCCATGATACAAGAAACAAGGTTACTAGATGCAAGGGGAAATTTTAAGAAAATCAAATTGCGGAAAGGAGTTAACAGAGAAAAACTAATATATGCAAATTAATAAAAGAGAAAAAAAGAAATGAGACACAACATTTTTATGAACTATATGTGTGTGTGTGTGTGTGTGTGTGTGTGTGTGTGTGTGTGTGTGTGTGTGTGTGTGTGTGTGTGTATATATATATATATATATAAATATATGTGTGTGTGTGTGTGTGTGTGTGTGTGTGTGTGTGTGTGTGTGTATATATATATATATATATATATATAAATATATGTGTGTGTGTGTGTGTGTGTGTGTGTGTGTGTGTGTGTGTGTGTGTGTGTGTGTGTGTGTGTGTGTGTGTGTATGCAAACATTTATACTGCAGGCCTTTGTAAGACAGAAAAACAAAGAAATACACTGTAAAGATTTAAATACAAAATGCTATATATTTTTTTTACTTTCATTTAATCATATTATTCACTTGTTAACAAAATCAAAAAGCAACCTGACAGTAAGCAATTGGTCCATTAGGTAGCTGAAATATCAAACAAAATTGTGTACTAGTATTTAAAACAGAAAATAACAAGTTACTCAAGTACAGCAATTAGCTATAATGTAAAAATGCAAGTCCAAGTTAGGGTAAGTCAATATGATTATTTAATGTACACTTCTCTGTTATGCTTTTCAGTCTGAATTTTTACATGAACTTGAAAGACAAGCTTGTGATCATTTAAATAATTGCTTATACAAGAGGAAAATCTTGCCCAGGATTTTTCCAAAATAGTCTACTAAGTTGTATAAAGAATTTTACTAAATCAGTTAGTAAACAACAGCACATTGGAGGAATTCATAAAATATGGTGTACACATCACATGAAGACATGTAGCATTGTGTGTGACTTGCTCCATGGCTGTGCTGTATGCTAATGAGGCACTCCAGGGGAGAGGTATATACTTCTTAGCCATGTGCACTCTCCCTCTCTCTCTCTCTCTCTCTCTCTCTCTCTCTCTTTCTTTCTCAGAACTGACTTCAGCAAGAAATGTAAACAAATGTGTAGATCAACATGTATGGCCCTAACATGTTGAGGTACTGAACAGGACCTTCTACCAGCCCTGACAGTAGTATAGGGATGAGGTTTGGGGGAACTACCAGATGCCAAGGATACTACACTTGTGCCATAAAGTTACTTAAAACATTACAGGGGTCTGGAAGAACCAATTGCTACCAGGGAATACTACACTGCAGGCAGTTCTGAGAAAGAGAGAGAGAGAGAGTGCACATGGCTAAGAAGCAGTAAGTGATAACCGATGACTCAGGGAAAGGTACAGAGACTGTGGTGTGTGCGCGCGCGTGTGTGTGTGTGTGTGTGTGTGTGTGTGTGTGTGTGTGTGTGTGTGTATGTGTGTGTACATTTGTGCATTTCCATTTAAATGTGTACTTGTATGTCAGATAGAATGACTGAGGCAGGATGCCTCTAACTACATATGAGATGCAGGAGTTAACTACCAATCATTAAGATGCACTTGATAGTAGTTAACCATGATTCAGACAAATAAAATTGATCTGATAATGAGGTTTTTCCTTATCACAACTAACATGTCTGAATCACAAAATGAAACATAAATATACCACTCGGGTTAGTTTAAGGCATTGCAGCTTGGACAAATTGTGAGTTAATGGCAATGTTGAAATTAGAATTAAGAGTAAGTGTAAAAAAGTTTAATTTTATGAGGGAATACCTTTAAATGTCCATGCAAAATCTTTAAAAAGGGGTCAACAAATGCAGTACTACAATAAGCTTTGTAAAATTTAATTACATCTGATAAATAATGTGTCTAATAACCTTACAAAAAAAAATTCCATTAATAAAACTGCATGGCATAAGGCCACCCGATGAATCAGCAAAGAATAAATTGAAACCCATTCCCACAATGCTGAATCTGCTTTGATCCTATACCTGGACTAACCCATATCTCCTAAGTTCTAAATAGAATTGATACATACATATATACATACATAATAGAATGCAAAATTCTGATTAATACCAATCACATAACAAAGCTAAGTATGAACATGGTTCTAAAACCATCCACATTCAATTGCTCTCTAAATATGACACCAAGATGAAACAAGATATCTGTGTTGGTGCCATAAACAAACAAAATTAAAGCATGAAGTTCACTGAAAACATAAAACATGAATTATTAAGACTAAAATAAAATATGAGGCGAGAAGCATAAAAGGAAAGATCTGTCAGGTAACTAATATTATAATCATTCCATACACAAAATTTTATGTTTCCCTTTTAAGATAATACAGTGGGTAAAAATAAAACAGCATATTAAAATGTATGGAAAGATATAAATAAATCGAAATGTAACTACACAGTTGACTGAGAGAATAAAATATAACAAGTACAGACAAGTGCTAACATACAATGACAGGAAAAAAACACTCTTGCAAATATGCAATATTAATTAAAATAAAACATGTTTTTATCTAATCAAAGCTATAACTTTAGTCCAAACTACACATGCAAAGTAATCAGTGCAATTTAATGTTGATGGAAACTTCATTAAAGCAAAAAATATTGAATTTAATCTACTTTGAAAATTATTGCTATATCTAAGATACAATTTGTTTATGAAAAACAGACTTTTATAGCAAGAGAAAAGCCACAATCTTATAACAGAAAGAACACTGTCTTGAGTTTTGAGATGCAAACTGACCAGAGCTTGAAGTATGTTGATAATAATCAGAGTGACATGAAGTAAAGCCGCATGAACTGCAGGTACAAGGGAAAACATGAGAAAGAACCCATATTTTGGATGTCAGCTCTGTTTTCAAATGTATCACTTCTCCAAAGAGAATCTTTTTATAAATATAGTTTTTTTTTTGCATATTTCTTTACATTGAAAGGAAAGCAATGATAAACTGCAATTTTGTAACAAGAAGGAAAATATCCATATTCCATATCAGTACAGTGAGCTGGGGCTGAACTGTACTCACAGTGGTTAAAATGATATGAAGCAAAACTGGATGAGTCATTTTCAGATGGGATGATACAAGACACACAGTAAGGTAGCCTGATGTCTGGCATAGTCTAGGACGTTATGCTACCTAAAATTTTAAATGCAAAATATGAGTGAAAGCAAGGAATAAAATTTCCTGGAATGATGACCTATGTTGCACACTGTACATAATTGCTGCAAAATGTAGTATGACATAATAAAAATGCATAATATAATGAGTTGATGCACTGAAGTCCAACATCCACAGTGCAGTACAGTGTCATAAACATAGTGTAGAATTCATAGCCAGGTAGGGTAATATGCAGCATGCCACTGTTCAGGAAATGGCCCCGTGAAGGTATGCTGTGATTCATGGTATACAGCAACAAGAAAAACAAGAGTGGTAATATAAAGTTTGCAGATGATAATATAATGACATGCACATGAAGGTGTACTGTCTAGTGAGTATATGATTGTTTGCATATGAGTCACACTGAAAAATCAAAGTTCATAGTCCTAATCTGCATTAACTGTGCAGAAAGTTGGGGGTTAAAAACAAACAACAGGTAAAAACTTTCAGAGTTGCTATAAGCAAAAATGCTGGAAGCAGCAGCAGTAATCATGACCCAGCACTTAATGACAGTAGTGCCACTGCTGCACATCTGGTAACATGACATAATGATACTTGGTATGAATGAAAATGGTATTAACAGCAGCCACAAAATGACCGAACGCAGACAGACTGTTCTTACGGATGAGATATCATACATACATTAGTCGACATGTATTAAACAACAATCAGGTTTGGGAGGAATACATGGGTTTCCCATACTGGTGAATACTAAGGCATGTGTAGCATTTACTATACTTGTGACACACACCTTCCAGAGGCAAACAGGATACATCACAGGCTCTGGCCTGCAAAATGCTCCATATATTTCCTGATATGTTACTTCTGTATATAAATGTGCAATGTTGCTTTCCTAGTATATAAGGTGAGACAGCAGTCCACACCAATGATGTCAATAATGCAGCCCACCACTATGAAGTTCTGGGTGCCACAGATTGCACTCATAATGCAATAAAGGCCATGCATGGTGTCCAAAGTTAACAATAAGTCAGTATAAGGGATTACCCTGATATCATCTGCAAGGTAGTGTGCAAATAACAAGAATTAATTGCCAGACTGCGTGCATAGCACCCTGCCAGTGCCAATGGTTCTCGCATATGGCACACGGGTCACTTATATTACCTGCATAAAAATACTACATTTCCTCTTAGCTGATAAATGTAGACACTGTGGGAAACCAACATACACAGTGACACAGACAAAGACCCTGTGTACAACATGTCAGATACTATGCATATGATCCATCTATGTTTGAAGTTATGCAGTATACCCACTGGAGTCTTGGCTGATGATGCCCGTAAGGAACTCAGACAGCACTGATGACAACAGTATACCACCACTCAGACAAAAGCTAGAAACATCAACGAGTGTGATTCTGGTACCTACATTTGTCTGCAGGCACAGTACATTACTCCAGCCACTGCTTACAAGATTCTCATAACATGGTTAATGCTTCATATCATGATTACCTTGAGAGTTGTAGACCAGCCAATCATTCAGAGAAAATCCAAACTGTCTATAGCTGTCTCTTTCAAAGCCATCATACCACAATCATCTGGCCTTGACAAAAAGGCTGAAAAACAGCAAGCAGCAGTCATAACATACCATACCCAGAAAGAGAGGAGCACAATACTTAGCACAGTGGTGAAGCAGTAGCATCTAGTCTAGCTCTATGGGTCCACAATGAGCACACAGTAGTAGTGTGGTGTCACATGGAAAAAACATGTTACATGCAATGTTATTTATAAGATATGTGGGACAGTGCATGATCATTTCATGTTGAGCATCAGACATTTTCAATATTCCGCACAGAGACATTTCCAATATTCCACACAGAAGGAAGGGTGTAGTGAGTCACAGTCATCATTATTTGCACAGATGACAATGGTTAAAATGAAGCATTGCTGACATAACCTAGGTGGGGCGGTATGACACTGAAGAGGGAAGTGGAAAATCATATTGAAAGAAGTAGTGTGTCATAAACAATGCTCTCAAATGCTTGGCAAGGGGTGACATTGTGGGGCAGTGTCTGTGTGCTGTGACACTACATGATTATGATATAAAACCACTGGTCTGCCCTATAGTAATGTGACTATGGGCTCCCTATATCATGGATGTTGTGTAATTATGGAAACAGGACCTGTATTGACTCCATTGGGAAGGTGTCCTAGCCATAGAGCATGTCATTTATTGCCTCTTATGGCACATTGTGGTGGACCTAGATACTCCTAAGTTTGAATGAACAGACTGTATGATCCAAAGTGGCACCTGATTAGTCCACCCTGATACATACCTGTTCCAGGCCTTAGAGAGCACTGATGAATAAGGCAGTGATGGGGGGCACTTGCTATTCTGTACACAGAGGTGGATATGGAAGACATGCCTCTCATCTTAGTCATCATGAGATAAAGCGTGGCATCATCTCCTGTACTGCATGATCTCACCAAGGCATTGGCTGTGATGGCCAATATCTGCATAGAAGCAATGTACCACATCAATCAACTTCATGTTGGCATGAGTGACAGCAAAGTGTTCCCAGATGATAGACCTGCACATATGTTGATTAAACACAAATGCTGCTTGCATATCATTGGCCAGCTTTGATGCATGACAGTGACAGTATCTCATACTAGGCTGTTATATAGTGGATATACATACATCAGATGTAGTGTGTTCCTATTTCTACTGCAATTACAGTATAAGCAATTTTGCTACTCTCTGACAAGGAGGAACCCTTTGCTGGACCTGGTGAGCATGTCGGCTAGGTAGTCTGCAAATTAGGTGGGTCTAAGGGTGTACTTTCAACTAAAACATGAATGGAGGATCATTGAGGGAGGAGGACTGAGTGTGTCATCTCACCATGACTTGAAATGTATCTCAGCATCATCATAAGATACTGCATAGGTGCTGACATTCACCAGTTGTCCATACCCACTGTGTAAAGATGGCACCATAACATTGATCAAATGTGTGAACATACAATACAAAACAGAATAGACTGAACCTGCATATCCATTCTATTTGCGAGGCCCTGTGATATGCAGGCATACAGTGCAGATATGGAACAGATACATACGTCCTCTACCATCTCTTGGTGACTGCGTACCTGCTGTACTTATAGGAAAATATGAAGTGGTACCTGTGTTTTACAGTGTTATGCTTACCTGTTTATTTGATATAGCCTTATAGAGGCTAGTGAGCACCATCTCTACCTAAAAGATAGCACCCATGTGTCCTGACTAGCAATGACAGAATGTTTTTGTCAGCTTTTCAACTGTCATCCAACATGTGCTATTCATCACATCTGGAGGAAATAAGAAAACCAATGGGAATAAGACACATTAATGTAGTATGGTGGCTGTTGGGAACCATAAACTGCCAATTGCTAACAGTGAGATGCCATAAGTATATTTAAACATACAGGTGTGGACAGGAATACAAACACTGTGAATGCCACATATGTGTTAATGTTATGCTATGGACACTGAAGTACTCTAATGATACCTTTGACTGGTAGAAGTGGACATGAGTATATGTACAGCTAGGGTGGCTGCCAAATACAGGCCACAGCAATATATAGTTGATGGGTAGAAATCTATGACAGTATTGGTTGGGTATACCCATGAGGTCATATGTGACAGTGACAATCCATAACATGCTTTTGATGTAAAAAGAGACTGCTCACTATAGTAGTCTCCAAATCACTGGCTCATAGCACATATGCATATGACAATCAGGCTATTACAGTGTAAGCAGTCCTTATAATGGGCTGACTCTCTCACCTAGGGTTAACATATGCAGCTACTTGCATTACATATGGGCTATATACACACAACGCTTTGCACAAAAACAGTATTACAGATTACTGAAACAGAAACACGGCATTACTGAAACTTACACAGTACAAGGCAGCTTTGTACACAGCAGGAACAATTTTAATAATTATTGGTCTCTTTTCTGATTTTATGGACAAATTTGCAGATACTGGCAAAGAGGCAGTCAAAGTTTTATTCAAAATTATTAAGACATTTAACTCACGCACATTAACATGTTTTAGAAACTAGTATTAAAAAGGAGGGGATTCATAAATACTTTCTTATCCAGGGTAGACACACTATATAAAAATTCTGACTTTCATATCTTAAACAAATGGGGTATATATGAAAATGGCAGAATAAATAAGAACATAAAAAAGGGACGCTCTCAGTATTCCATCCTCTCCTAGTAATAGAAGCTTTGACTTTAAAATGCAGGATTTTATTAAGAAATCTTGAATACCATGGGAAGAGAAACAGTCCCCGGGATTCAGTAAGGTTCCGTGCAGGAATAGCTTATTCCTGCATGGAAACATCTGTTTAAGAGCAGCACGGCAGTGCACCATGCATAATAATGAAAGTGCACTGCCTCTGCTCCTAAACAGACACAAAGCATGAGCGACTGTAGGGGGTGTGTCTGAGAGCAGAGCTCTCACAATGCACACATCCCTATGCTCAGGAAGTCCTGCCTGGCAATTATAATGAGTGAGAATACTCATAGGAGGCTGCATAACTCCCAACTGTACAAAGCATCACAGAATATCCATAGTTCACGCCCATACAGCACCACAATTGTCCTGGCAAATTACTGGAATGATTTCAGGATTGAAGTTGGTAAATAATGCATACATTTCAGTGTCAGACTTCAAATCCATCATAAAACATATATTAAAACAAATCCTGTTACTCTAGCAACTGTCCCAAGTTTATAAGAGCAATAATGAAAATGTGTCTGTACTTGTACCACAATTTATCAAGTTTTGTCCAGATAGTGTGCCTGAAGAGGTTGAGAGGTATGGAGGGTTGCTAGGATGTCTGCCAAATGTGCAGATGCACCCAGGAATCCACAGCAATAAGTGAAACCTGTCCCTTCCAAGAGAAAATAGCAGTAGAGAATTTTTTTTTTATCAAACAGATTACATTTAACCATAGGTGCACTGGTTTATCCATTGCTTAAATGGCACAACAAGATAAAAAGCAAGATACATGCAACTGAAACAGTACTGCAATAGTGTAGTGGTCAGAGTGTTTGCTTTGCAAGTAGTCATTCCCAGTTTGATTATCACTGTAGAAAATTCCATTTTCCGTTTGAAATCACTTTAGGAACATTATTTTTTTTGTATAACCTACTAAATAACATATATTTGTGAAATGGAGTACAGCATTAAATGCAGATGTGAGGTGTCATTGTAATAATGTGGTAAAATCCACAGATAAACACAAGTGCCCCATACAGTATATGTGCACATGAATCAGAGATAGGAAATGAAGGTATAATGTGTAATGAATGATAAATTCATAGAGTGTCCATATCCACCACTTTTCTAAGAGCCATATTTCATTTCTGTCTAAATTAGAGTGGGGGTAAGTGGGAGTAAGCAATTTTAAGCAGTAGTAAGTGTGTTTAAGCCCATTTGCATGGGGGTAAGAAATGTGCATACAGGTTAAGCAATATTGAAGCTAACTTCCTGTAAGCATATTTAACCAGAAGTTAGCATTGCTTACCGTCGCGCAAACCCATGCAAACCTGCTTACAACTGCTTAAAGGTACCTTAATCACTCTTTATCCAACAGCCGCTGTTCTGCTCAGCAACAAAATAAACAGCCCTTGCAGGTCCTGGACCCAGGACTCGGTACACTATAGTCAAAGTAGTTAACCAGTAAGCCATCACAGCAGTACAGAAGGTTGAGGTATGCCCAAACAGATCCTCACTATAGCAAAATCACAATTTACATGTGAAAGGAATTGATATACAGTTTTATGTTGTTACTACATAACATAAATATGTGAACTGGGGTACTGTGTTAAGTCCAGATGTGAGATGTCATTGTAATAAAGTGGTGAAATCCCCCAATAAACACAAGGACCCCATACAGTGTACGTACACATGAATCATGGATACTAAGCAAATATATAACATGTAATGAATGATAAATTAATGTCAAACAGCAAATAGTGTGAAAATTTAAAATTAAGCAATGCTAAGCATTGCACACCCCTGCTTACTAGGTGTAAGCAATGTGTAAGCCACCTAAATCAATTTTCCCATTGGTATACCCCTTTAAGCAATGCCAACCTTAGGTAAGCAGGTTTGCCCATAGCTTAGCATTTTTAAAACTGTCCAATCATGGCAAAGTGCAGGAAATTGGCCCTATTTAAACCCCACAGGTGGGGATACATCTCATAACTGGCTGCAGCTTCCTTCTGTAGGCACTATGGCTGGCGTGGGTAAATGATCGTGCTTCCGGGCACAGCACTGGGGCATCCAGGAGTCCAACATCATGGCAGGACTCCTTGTTAAAGACCATGACCAGAGACTGCTGCAGGGCCATTACCAGGGTTCCCAATATAAAGCGGAAGCCTGGGGCCATCTCACCTGTGACCTCACCAGTACCACTGGCATCCCTCGAATTGGTGAGCAGGTCAGACATCACTATGCTGACCTGAAATGGAGGAAGAGGGGGCTCTTGGATCAGCGGATCCAAGAAGCTAGGCAGGCAGGTGATGTCCCAGCCATGTGTAAGTATCATTTTACTACCTGTTTAATAATTGCCAGCTCATGCATTTTATGGATAGGTATGGCTAAATATTCCTCTTATGTCTTTGACAGCAGCAGATGAGTGGGCTATAAATCGGGAAGCCCACGCCTGTAGGCTGCAGAGGATGCATCACGAGGCAGGTTAATTATAATCTTGCATGTACAGTCATAAGAAATAAATCTAAAAGTAGTAGAAAGTTAATTACCAGTATAAAAGCTGTATTGTGTATGGCATGTACTGAATAAACTAGACAATATGGCAGGAAGAGTCTCATACAGGATGTATGTAAATAAAAGGGTAACAACCTGGCAATAAAGGTCTAACTCCTGGACTGCTTGTGTATGCTCTGGTATCATATGGTAATGTAGTGTTGCAATATCTTAATAGTACTGTTGTATGAAGCACTGTTACCCACACTGTGCTACATAAATAAAATGTGTAGGAATGTCTGTATACGACTGTTGTAATCACTATGTCATATTGTACAACTGAGAGAGACTTAGACAGAAAACAGTGAAAAGAAAGACAACATAATCCAAATAGCACACTCAACTGAGACATGAAGTGTTGTATTTGTAGCACACACAGCCATGTTTTGAATCCTTGGAGTGGTAGTAAGCTGTATGCAAAATCATACCCCACAACTGTACATATATTTGTCAGAAAGTCCAAATACTTGGTGTAAGTCCCCTGCCTGTCACCCTGGTAAATCAGTGGGATGATTCCAAAAGTTTAGGCAGCAAATAATGACATACAACTGATTGTCAGACATCATAACTGTCAGAAATATATCTATAAGAACAAACCTGTCACTCTAGCAACTCACCAAAGTCTTATGAGAGTAATAAGCAAAGTATGCCCCATCTCCACCCCCATGTTGTGAAGCTATGACTAGAGTGTGTGCAGTAACAAAGTGAGGCATATGTGCATAATAATAATGTGGAATCTGGTAATATGTGTGGCAACATTCAGGTAGTGTTAACAAACATTACCTCAACAGGTCGATCAGATACAAAAACTGTGCCTAGAAATAAAAGACTGAAATCCTGGACTAGTACTGTATGGTGGTGTTGGTGTTGCAGTATCTCTGAATAATAAGGTATTACTCATCACTGTCATCTACACAGTGCTACATAATAAAACTCTCTAGGAAACCCTGTATAAGAGTGCTGTAATTACAAGGTCAGATAGTAAAACCGCAGGATACTTATAGACAGAAATAAGAGAAAAGATACACAGCAATATCTACATAGCACATTCAACTGTGATGTACACTGTTTTATTTCTAGCAGACACATCCATGGTTTGATTGCTGGGAGTGGTAGTAAGGTACATGCAGAATCATACCACTCAATGTACAGATCTATCCAGAATGCCCAGATAATTGGCCTGTATCTGCTGCCTGTCACCCTGTCCCCCTGGCATATCAGTGTGATGATCGCTGACATTTAGGCAGCATTTAATTCATATAACTGACTGTCAGGCCTGTAAATATTTGGAAACTGTATATTGAAAACAAACCTGACTAGTAGCAACTCACCAAAGGCTGATGAGGGCAATAGTCAAATAATCTCCCAGTTTCATCTGCATGTTGTCAAGACATGCCCAGAGTGTGTACAATAAGAGATGTAGAGGTGTTTGTATAGCATCAACCTGGAATCAGGGAATATGCGTAGAAACAGTCAGGTAGTCTTAACAAACAATACCTCCACAGGTATTCCAGGTAAGAGGTGTATACTGCAGGTAAAACACAGTTCATGTATATAGTTGTCTACAACCATACCAATATCCAAACTAAGTCCATAGGCTAGTGTAATAATACCTGTAAGGTACAGATCATAGCACTGACTAAGAAAGTAATGAGAACTACAGGGATATACAAGTTGTTAATTTGCACCCCCCCACACCATATCTGCAACAATAAACTAAATACATAACTCAATCAGTATGTGTGCAATTAAATCTACTGTTGGGACATATGTCCTATTGTTTGATAAATATTGAAATTTGTTTCTATAAATGTGCCATGTTGAAATACTCCCATATTGGTGGCATGCTGTCATCAATGTACCTGGATGCTGTTGCTATGCCAACTGTGGTTCCATATATGCATGCGTTCTGTTTGCTATGCAGCTGTTCCATATCTGGTGTTTTGGGTAAATGAGAATATCTATGCATGCTGTTATACCTAATTCTGGAATATGCTAACTATTACCAACTCACATATGTTTTAAAATTGAAACACCATAGCACGTTTGGGAATGCCAGTCCCAGTGGACCCACCTCTCCCACCTCAACTTGAAGAGGCATCGGGCACCTCCTCGTCTGCTGGTCCTGCACCACCTTCGGGTGGAACCACCTCAGAGGATGGGTCTCGCCCTGCCCCCCAGGAGCAGGTGCAGACAGGATACTGTAACCCATCGTCAGGTCCGGGGTCTAGTGCATAGTGAGCTCTGCAGAGAATTTGGAGCTCTGCTACACCAGCTTGAAGGCCATGTGGTGCATCTAGAGGGTCAGTCTTCCCCTCATACTGAGCCCCCAGCACAGCCACCTTTGGGGGCGTGAAAGTGCAGTGGTGACTGCTCATGGGTGGAGAACTCATTTCTACTGTTTCCACTAGGGGGCTCATGGGCATCCGACTTCAAAACACCCCACCCATCCAAGGTGTTTACCCCCCCATATGTGTCATATACCTCCCCTGTATTCTGAATTGTCTTGTCTGTTATCCTAGTTTAATGAACCAAGAAGCAACTTCTTCCAGGTTCATAGGCTCATAGGGTGGTACTAGGCTATCAGCCCTAGGGCCTATATAAGCCTAGCCATAGCAATTCCCTGGCTATTTCTTCCCACACTATTTACTTCTCTGGACCCCTGATGTGATCCCCAGAGTGAATTTCCTTTCTCCCATCCAATCGTCAAGGTTCCTTTTAAAGAGGGACAAAGAGGCACTCTGCTTGACATGTATGGGCAATCTATTCCAAAGTCTGACTCAGAGTCAGGAACCTATCCCTCCATGCCATTCTGTTTTAGCTCAGAGCAGATCTGAGCATTGCCATTTAGATTCTTGACATAGTTATAGAATGCCTTGTGGTTGTCTTTGGAATCTTTGGCAATTTTATTTTTGTAACTAGCTTTGGAGGATTTTATGAGGGATCTCAGTTTCTTACTGAGGTTGGTAAGGGAGTTTTCTGCATCCTGGGATTCTCCTCTTTTCTGTAACAGTTTCTTCCTTTAGTTGTAAAGTTTCTTTATGGCAGGGGACCACCAGATTGGCTTCCTTTTTTTGGATGAGAGCATCTTGGTTCTATATGGGATGGCACGATTCATGCATGAGTGGATGTGCTTGTACAGTGCCTTAGTGTAGGATTCAGTAGTTGAACTTTCAGTTCCTGTCTGCATGGGTGTCATGAAGTTTGTCACTTCTGACTTGAGTGACATGAAGTTGGCTTTGGAGAAGTTTTTTATGGAGGTTTCCTTACTGGGGGGTGGGAGTGGGAAGTGGATGTTAAAGGTGATTAGCTTATGGTCTGACCTGACTAACGAGGGTGCGACCATAGGTGTGGAGCATCAATTTCACATGTTGGTAATGACCAGGTCTAGGATATTGGAGCCCCTTGTCGGACTATGGATTAGTTGATCCAGGGCATTGGAATTTATGAATTCCAAGAACCGTTGGACAAAGATGTTGGGACATGAGTAGTTTTCCCAGTTAATGGCATGGTAGTTTAAATCACCCAGTATTAGGGTGTTTGGTTTTATCTTAATATTTTCCAGTATGTTTAGAAAGGTGTAGTGAGAATCTTGGTAATTTTGGGGGATCTGTGGCAAGCTATAATTTGAATTGCAGTCTTACTTAGTGTTAGTTGCACCTGGAGAATTTCAGACGCATTGTGTTGGGCAGCTAGCCTGGTGGTGTGAATATCCTAGGTGAATATTGACACTCCTCCACCTTTAGTGTTACTGTCCTGGTTTGGTGGCTGAAAAGTGTGGTAAGAGTTGTAGCCTGGTATTGCAGGGGCGCTCTGGAGCCTTGAACCAGGTCTCAGTTACTGCACAGATATCGATGTTCTCCATTTTTAGGAGTGCCTCGAGAGAGTGCATTTTGAGGTTTAGACTTCTAACACTGAGTAGCATTATCTTCAGATTTTGCATGCTTGTACCTGTTACGCTAGTGGTTTTGTCCTTTGAACTTTGCCTAAAAAAGGCACTATAGAGGTGGCAAGAGCCTTAGCCAGTAACCTGAATCCCAGGGGTGACAGGTGCAGACCATCTCTGGCAAAGCATCGTGGTCTGTCGATCATGTCATCCCAGGCAGACAGATATTGGATCCCCTTTGAATGACACCAGAAGCTTAGCCAATTGTTGAAGTCAATCATTTTGTCCTTATATTGTGGTATCATTCTGGGAAAGGCAGGATGGTACTCAGGGCTAGGGTCATACCTGCCTGGGCCACATGATCCAAGATCTCTTCCATGTCTCTTTTCATGTAGTCCAGGGAGGTACGTCTCAAGTCATTCACTCCAACATGGACAATGACAGAGTCATATTTGTACTTGTTGTGGAGTGACTTGAGTGCGTGCATTATGTGGCAGATCCTGGCACCCTACAGGTAGCTGATTGCAGTTCCCTCCTTGTTCAACCTGGTGAGTGGGACATCAGTGTGCTGGACTATAGAGTCACCCATCACTAAAGTGTTAGGTACGTTGTCTTGCCTTAGGGGCTGTTGCTGGGTGGCACACTGGTGTTATGAGCTATGTGACATTTTGGTTGTGAATGGTGTTTGTTTGCATTTCAGCTTCAGAGGCCCTTGTTGCTTGGGCAGGTTACAGTTAAGGGCCTCTGCATATGTGGATTTAGTGTTGCTATATCTTTGTGTTGGTGGTGTGGGTTTAGAAGGGCTATGTGTTGCTTGAGGTGTAGTGTGGGTGTTAACCGTCTCCTCTTGACTGTCTAGCACAATCTTGGGTGGAGAGAGCTTTGCTTCCATTTTGGCTATTTAAGTGCATCTCTCACAGGTTGTAGTGTTGGGTGGTAGGAGGAGAGGGTTTTCTGTGTACATGAGGCAATTGCTGCATTGTCCCAGTATGCCCAGATTCACCAGGTGGACAGAAGAAATCACCGGAAGCTGACCCTTGGACATGCCTGGTTTGTTTTTGTTTTTTTTTGTAAAGTACAGGAGCTGTTTTCCCTTACCTTAGCAAGGTACTTTGCAATTATAGGCTGTTTAGTGCCTACGATTAATTTCTCCTTATTAACAAGGAGAGTTGTGTGCTTGTATCAGTTTAAAGCTTCCTAGTGCTTTCCAGCAGGTATTAGAGCAAGTGCTAGTCACAGGGATGCTTAAATGTAAGAGTAAAAAAAAAATGCACACTGCAGCAAAAAAAATGCACACTACAGTGTGCACTAGAGACGTTAGATGTGAAAGTAGGTAACAAGTTTAACCTGTTTAAAAAGTTAAGGTTTAGTGAGTTAGCTAGTTAACACAATCCAATATTATTGAGCGCTTTCATTAGCATCAATCAGCTGAGTTCTTCAGAATAAAAATTCATTCAACTAAAGCCATTACATATATACAAAAACAAATCACATGACATTGAAGTTGATGGGTAGTAAAAACTGTTAAGTAAAATTTAAAGCACCAAAACATTTATAATAATATTAACAATAAACATTTAAAAGCATTAGCAGCACCAATAAACACAGAGCAACATTTGTATAAACCCACAAACCTCTAGCATAAAGAAAAGAAAAGAAAATAAACATAAAAATAAAATCTATTACAAAAAAGACAGCAGCAACCTCCCAAAACAAATAGCCTATTACCCTAATTCATAGTATACACTATTAAATCTAATAGGACAATAGTTTCAAAAAACTACTAAGACTAAGGACATCATTAAGGCATGGAAATATGATGGAGTTAAGTTTAATCTGCCAAAACAACTCCCTAAACACTAGATAATCTTCCCACTGACCACTTTCTCAACAACCAAAAACTTAAATTCATGTCCAGGGAATTGGATAGTGTGTTTGTATAGAGCACTATTACCATTACAAATCCTAATATCCCTGGCATGATCATTAATCCTCTCTCTCAGGTATCTTTTAGTTTTACCAATATAAAATCCCCGACAGTTACAACACATGGCAGCATAAACTACTCCCTTGATAGCACAACAATATTTCCCTTGTGGTTTAACATAAATATGATTAATTTTGATCTTAGTATTAGTACAAATCATGGAGCACTGGGCACAAAACCCACACTTTTTTGTGCCACCACCCTGTAGGCATACCCTGGGGTTGGGGTGTTGCAACAAGTTTTTGAAAGTAACCCCTCTCCTAAAAATAATGTGGGGATAGGGCCCTAATTTTGCCAAAAAAATCTATCTGGGTGTGAAAAATGCACCAAGTCTTCTTCCTAATAATGTCATATAACTCCTTGTGATCCTGGGAAAACCTAGTAACAAAAGAAAGATTGTACCCATTGACTAAATCTCCTTCCTTCCATTTGTTTTGAAAGGTCTGATAATCTAAAGTAACACCACCAGGGGTCCCTTGTACATTTACCAAAGGGTGAAAAACACCTACCTTTCTCTTGACACAGACTTCTTCATAAATTGGAATTATAAGACTTAGGGGATAACCTGTAGCCACCAGCATTTCTTTCAATGTTTCACTTTGCTATTTAAAATCCTCATCTTTGGTTACCGTGAAATATGGACATATTGCCCTTTCACCAGCCCCCTCTTGACATGATCTGGATGACTGCTTTGGTAATGTAAAAGGCTATTGCAATATGTAGGTTTCCTAAACAAAGCACTTACAAACTGTTCATTGACGAAGTCCTTTTTAAGATGAACATCTAAATAGTTAATGTCGTTCTCTCTGAAGGTATATGTAAATCTAAGAAATGCTGTGGTAGTATTTATATAAAGCAGAAATTCTTCTGCACTTTTAAGGTCCACATCCCAAACAAAGAACAAGTCATAAATGTAATGAAAATAAAAGTTCCAAAAGCCCCTAAAGGGGGAGTTTAATAAATATTTTCATTCCCACATAAGCATCACAATATTTGTGAAGATGGGGACACAACATGCCCCCATAGCGACCCCAGACTTTTGTATGAAAAATTGCCCTTCAAAAAAGACAAAATTGTACTTTAAAACTAGTTCCACTAAACAAACTAAAACTGAAGCATCATTTTTACTAAATGCTTTGCTGTCAAACAGGAATTCATGGGTTTTCAATGAAGGTGGAGGGGTTGCACAAACCATATACACCAATGCACAAGGAGACAATTGATTCTAACTTTTCTCCGAAAATGTTTGACTCTGGTATAGCTGAATTGTTTAGCAAAGGTTTTAATTTTGTCTTGACTCAAAGGGCTAAGTTGTGGAACTGATTTTGGACCTAAAATGTTTTGTCAGGAATTTGAACTTTAAATTATTATTTGACAATGTTCTACATGTTGAGAAATGATTTTGGTATGGAAATGTAGTGTTTACAACTCCCCTTAGCTAACATTTTGGTTCTTTTTGAATCTATGTGTGATTTTGAATTTAGGAATTTATTGGAATGTAAGGGCGACCAAAGCTCGCACAATTTAAGTAAATATGAAATGTTGTTGCTTAAGAAATTGATTTCAGGTAAAACTGTGCAGGTAATGAAACCCGACAAAGGGGGATGGGTAGTTATTATGTCCAAAACGGACTACAACAACAGAATGAATGTGTTGCTGTTAGATGGGACTACCTATGAAGAGGTTTCCGTTAATTTTGTCAACATTTCCCACTACAAAATTGATTTGGCCCTAAAAGATTTGCTAGATCAAGACCAAATAGACATTGATGCCTACAATTTTTTGAATGTTAAGTATCCTAGGGTACAGAATATTTTTGGTATCCCTAAAATACATAAAGACTTGTACAATTCTTCTATGAGGCCTATTGTTAGTGTGGCTGGTTCTAAGACCTACTTTATTGTGAAATATATTGATTTAATGTTGAAAAATGTTCTGAAGGATGAGCAACATATAGGGATTGATTCCTGGCATTTTTAAGTAAATTGAAAACATACTTCGTGGTCAATTGAATCAACTATTTTTTGACCACGAAGTATGTTTTCTTACAGTTGACATCATCAATTTGTTCAACATCATTTCACATTCAGTGGGCCTTGAATGGTTTGAAGAATTCCTGTTTGACAGCAAAGCATTTAGTAACAAAGATGTTTCAGTTTTAGTTTGTTTAATGGAACTAGTTTTAAAGTATAATTTTGTCTTTTTTGAAAGGCAATTTTCCATACAAAAGTCTGGGGTCGCTATGGGGGCATGTTGTGCCCCCATCTTCACAAATATTGTCATGCTTATGTGGGAATGAAACTATTTATTAAACTCCCTCTTTAGGGGCTCAAAAGTGTAGAAGAATTTCTGCTTTACATAAATACTACCACAGCATTTCTTAGATTTATATATACCTTCAGAGAGAACAACAGTAACTATTTAGATGTTCATCTTAAGAAGGACTTGGTCAACAAACGGTTTGTAAGTGATTTGTTTAGGAAACCTACATATTGCAATAGCCTTTTACATTAACAAAGCAGTCATCCAGATCATGTCAGTAGGGGGCTGGTGAAAGGGCAATATGTCCATATTTCACGTATGGTAACAAAGGATGAGGATTTTGAACAGCAAAGTGAAACAATGAAAGAAATGCTGGTGGCTAGAGGTTATCCCATAAGCCTTATAATTCCAATTTATGAAGAAGTCTGTGCCAAGAGAAAGGCAGGTGTTTTTCAAACTTTGGTGAATGTGCAAGGGACTTCTTGGGGGTGAGTCTTTAGATTATCAGACCTTTCAAAACAAAAGGAAGGAAAGAGATTAGTCAATCGGTACAATCTTTCTTTTGTTACTAGGTTCTCCCAGGATCACAAGGAGATATATGAAATTATTAGGAAGAATTGGTGCATTTTTCACACGCAGACAGATATTTTGGAAAGATTAAGGCCCTATCCCCACATTATTTTTAGGAGAGGAGTTACCTTCAAAAACTTGTTGGAACAGGCCAACCATGCCTACAGGGTGGTGGCACAAAAAAGTGTGGGTTTTGTGCCCAGTGCTCCATGATTTGTACTAATACTAATATCAAAATTAATCATATTTATGTTAAACCACAAGGGAAATATTGTTGTACTACCAAGGGAGTGGTTTACGCTGTACTGTGTTGTAACTGTTGGGGATTTGATATAGATAAAAGTAAAACATGCCTGAGAGAGAGGATTAATGAGCATGTCAGGGATATTAGGATTTGTAATAGGAATAGTCCCCTATACAAACACACTATCCAATTCCCTGGACATGCATTTAAGTTTTTGGTTGTTCAGAAAGTATCACAGGACCGACGTGGTGGTCCATGGGAAGATTATCTACTGTTTAGGGAGTTATTTTGGCAGATTGCAGCCATCAAATTTCCAGGACTTAATGATTCCCTTAGTCTTAGTAGTTTTTTGAAACTACGGTCCTATCAGATTTAACAGTGTATACTATGTATTAGGGTAATAGGCTATTTGTTTTGAGAGGTTGCTGCTGTCTTTTATGTAATAGATTTTATTTTTCTGCTTATTTTCTTTTCTTTTCTTTATGCTAGAGGTTTGTGGGTTTATACAAATGTTGCTCTGTGTTTATTGGTTCCGCTAATGCTTTTAAATGTTTATTGTTACTATTATTATAAACATTTTTGTGCTTTAAATTTTACTTAGTTTTTACTACCCATCAACTTTAGTGTCATGTGATTTGTTTTTGTATATATAATTGCTTTAGTTGAATGGGTTTTTATTCTGAGGAAGTCAGCTGATTGATGCTGACAAAAGCGCTCAATAAAATTGGATTGTGTTAACTGGTGCTGGGAGAATTTGCTTCTTGGTTCATTAAACAAGGTTGTTGCTTGGTTCTGTTATTTTACCCAACCTACCTACCCAAATATACCTACTATCCCTCCCCAACATCCCACTCTCACCTTAAAAAAAAGGGCAATCTGTTCCCAAAAAAAAAAATCCTGGCACATACATAGGTGTCCATTTTGCACACATATCCACTGGACAAATGTAATCTGGGCTAATTGGCTTCACAACATATTATTTCTGTCCTCACCCTTCTCTCCAGTGTATGAGTTTCCAAATCTACCTCCAAATCACTGTATATGCACAGCTGTTGCTGTAGAAGAAATGGGCAGCTATGGACCTTCCCTACACCCGTAATGCACATCCCTAGCTATTTTCCCTCCTGTCTTTCCCTCTCTGTGGCCCTTTTCACCACTTTCCTATTAACCCTTTTTCTTCTATTTTAAAGAAATTAGCATGAAGGTAAGCAGGAGTAAGCACTTTTAAGCAGCAGTAAGTGGGTTTAAGCCTGTTTGCGCAGGGGTAATCAATGCCTACGCAGGATAAGCAATCTAGAGGCTAACTGACTGTAAACATATTTAACCGGAAGTTAGCATTGCTTACCATTGCAAAAACCCACTTACAACTGCTTAAAGTGCCTTAATCACTCTGTATCCAACGGCCCAGCAACAAAATAATCAGCCTTCTCAAGTCTCGAACCCAAGATACAACATACCATAGACAAAGTGATTCACCACTAAGCCATGTCAGATATACATAACCCTGATGTTTTCACAAGCATATCATTCAGCATAGTCATTCAACAGTACAGGAAATATGTTTATACATTTAGATGTATTTGTGTGTGTGTGTATATATATATATATATATATATATATATATATATATATATATATATATATATATACACATATATATATATATATATATATATATATATATATATATATACACACACACACACACACACACACACACACACACACACACACATGTATACATCTAGAGATATATATGTCTACATATATATGTAAATATATATATATATATATATATATATATATATATATATATATATATATATATATATATATATATATATATATATATATATATATAAAGTGGAACACAACAAACACATATATCTCCAAAAGCACCGTTAATGAGGTTGAGGGGGGCTAAACATAAGCACCTCTTGCAATTATTGATATAAACCCCTCCCCCACAGCCAAACAGATCTGCCTTGCAACACAATGCCAACTCTTGCAAACCCCATACCCAGGATCCTACACAGCATATCCACAAGAAGTTAAGAGTAATCCATCCCACCTGTATGATGTCAGGATGGTATCAATAACATATCATGCAGTACAGTATGTCTACCATAGGGAATGTACAATGTGGAAGCAATAAACATTCCAATGACACATATACACACACATATATATGCAGACACACACACACACACACATATATATATATATATATATATATATATATATATATATATATATATATACACACACATATATAGATATATATGTATATACACATACTCATACACACACACATATATATATATATATATATATATATATATATATATATATATATATTGCTACGTATAGATATGTATAGGAAGATACATATTTAGAGGGTGCACAGCATATTGAACAGCCAGTATTCCTACAGTTGTCACCTTTTAAAATGGACAGTGTATGATTCACTCATACACAAGACAATTACTGCATGAAACATATTTCCACAGAGAATTCAAAGGATATGACATCACACACAAGGTTTGCATACATAAAAATGTTTATTTGTGTACTATTACAATTGTATATGCCATGTCATATAGCTGTTCGGTGTTTGAAATGCATACTAACGGAGTAATGCAACTCTCAAGCAGATAATTTTATACAGTAATTCGAAAGCATACCATATGTTGCTGTCCAGGCCAAGGCCTTCAAGTAGTATAACAGTAAAAAAAGACTGGGCCAGAGGATAACAACCAGTCAACAGTAAGTAATGCAGATGTATAGTTCAGCAGCATCCAATTAGAGTCTGTACTCAACCCCTAGGCTGAAGGAATTAAGTTGCCACAATGAGAATGTTTCTGTTACATAACAATGCTTAACTTAAAACATCACTATCACACTAACAAACAGAACAGTCTGTATGACAGTAAGCAGTAGGCCACCCATGTTCCCATGGTGAAATGTATGAAAATGTACTGCCATATACCTTAAGGTGTCTTACTACTGATATCCCTCACATGTTGTAACAGCCTATGTTATATATGGTACATACCCCTTCCCCATAGACTGACTTACAGGGGCATATAACAGTGATACATACACTGACCTCTGGACTGCAGAAGGGCACACATGTTTTGTCCAGCTGTATCCCACATATATATGGAGCCTTCCCCACAATATGTGTGGGGGGCACAACATCACTGGAATGATGGCAGGAATGGCAGCATGGCATAATCACAAGCCACTACATAACAACCTCTTACTGCATGTTATATGGACAAAACCTGGTAAATAGATGGAGGACAGAGGCTGGGACAAGGGGCCATATTTGCAATAGTGTTGTTATACACTGAGAAAGTTGCTGGTGTTACAGGATAGTTTGCAGCATACCCTTAGTCAGGAATATGAAGTCAAAGCACAAATAGATGTAGCCATGTAATGACAGCACCCAACAGACAGAATGCCAGTGATATATCTGAGACAAGACGGGTATGGGGACAGAGAAAACATATCAGGCAATCCTCTGGTTATCATGTGGATAGGCCCCCAGTTGAGAGCTATGCAGACAGACTGCATTCCATGCTAAACTAGTATGTACATACAAACCCTGTAACACTGGCGGTGGACAATGCATATAACAACACTACTCACGCTGTCTATAGGTCTGGAGCCTTATACAAATATGTAGCTGGTCTGAGGCTGCAAGTCCTCTTGTAAGAAGTATTGCTACCTGCTGTAACACTACTGCCCACACACAGGAATGATGTCCTCCATACAGGAAAGGTAAAGGGACCACACCCACATGATGTAAGAATTTATAGTAGTGGGTGTCCATGACAGTGGTAATTGGATGTACTACACAGCAGGCTGCATGCAAGTAGCAAGTTGTGGACACTGGTGCAGAGCTCATCACCTGATCATGTGCATCACCTACAAAATCCATGCTGCAATCTCTTCAAAGCAGCTCATTCCATTTAGTGGAGAGATACTGAGATAGAGATAGAGAGAGAGAGAGAGAGAGAGAGAGAGAGAGAGAGAGAAAGAAATAAACAAACAAAACAAATAAACACACATCCATCCATTCACATAGCAAACTGTATCCAGAAGAGACAACATTCCCACAGCAGGTATGTGAAGCATATATGCATGTAATTGAATGTAGTACTTGGTCCATATTAATGGGATAGATGATGTGGAATAATGTACATGTGCCATCAGGTGTTGTTGTTGTTGTAATGATGTCCAGCTGAACAACTGCTGTGGAGAATAGTGTCTGTCCCTGTGGGCAGTGGGCCATACCTGTCAACTGTGTAGATAAGCACTGACTGACAAGATATAAGCCATCATAGTGTGTGTTTTGTACTGCAAGACATGTATATTTGTGTGGCCAATAGCTGGTGGCGGAAGTAATGCCGTTATGATGGACACATGGGTTCCAGAGCCCACCACTTGCAGGACAGTCATGTTAACATATAATGTAGCATGCACAAATGCCACAGATGTGTAATAAGCTTACCTGCAATCTGTCCCTATGTATACCCCTAATGTTAGGCTGTGTCCATATTTTAGAAAGGCAGAACAGTGCATCTGTGCAGGAAGGACAGTTAGAGAGTGTGGACTTGATATCTGAATGCACCCCATATATCTATGTATATATATATATATATATATCTATATATATATATATATATATATATATATATATATATATATATATATATATATATATATATATATATATATTTATTTATTTTATGTATTTTATTTATTTTACATTTGTTGACCGGGCTAGTCTAGTTGGATATATGTCCATTTTCAGTAGAGGCCTGAGGAGAAAAGCTCCAAGTATTAATACATAGTTTAACAAAAATTAATCATAAAAGTAATTGCAGCTAAAATAGTACGAAGGAAGTCAAGTAAAAAAAGGTTTTTTTTTTTTTGAGGAAATTGGGCGATTAATAACACAATAGTCTTACACATAAGTGAGATATAAGATCCTACATATTATGTCATGGGCAAAGCATAGTACTTTTTATAAAGTAACATAATTAGAAAGCATAATGAATAGACTGAGGATAAAGTAAGAAAGGAAGAGAAGGAAAGATAGGAAAGGTATCTGAGTTAGTATAGGATGAGTTTATGGATTTAATTATCTTCCTAGGGCTAAATAAAAGAGTTACTTTATGAAAGACAGGCAGAATTTACACCTATGAAAGAGTGGAGAAACACTCAGAGATAACTAGTCAGCGGGTCAGTTCACTATCTTAATGTATAGTTGAGGGGCTAGGAGACCTCAACTGGGCTATTGGGTAAAGACGGGAGAGAGGGGAGGGTAGAGAGACAAGGAAAAGGAAGAGCAAGGCTAGTCTGGGTTAGTGCAGGGGCATATTCATTTTTTATTGAGATAATTTTTGAGATTCTTCTTGAAAATAGGAAGATAAGTCAGAGATGAGATATCAGAGGGTAATTTGTTCCATAGTTTTCCAACTGCAGCGTTATTAGTTGTAGTCCTGTTGATCTAAAGTTTGTTAGAGGAGCGTAGATGTTGCAGGTTATAATAAGAGGTAATAAGGCTGGTGAGTATTGGAATTTTAGTGGGTTGGTACAGGGTTTTGTGAGCTATTATAAGTTGTTGTAGTTCGATCTGATTGTGAAGTTCTAGCCAGCCAAGTTGTCTTAGATTGAGGCAGTGATGGGTCCTAAAAGGAGATCCGGTAGCAAATCTAGCAATGTTGTTGTAGGATATAACTAGTTTATTAAGGTTTTTTTTTTTGACAGGTTGGTAGAAATAGGGCATGCATAGAGTAAAGTAGAGATAAGATGAGTTTTGGCTAGGGTAATTCTAGTAGCTGGGGTAAGAAATGGTTTGATTCTATATAGGGTTCCTATTTTTTTGTTCACAGTTTTTATAGTAGAGTTAATGTGATTTTCAAAATTAAGTTTGTTGTCTATTGTAATTCCAAGTAATTTTGTGGTGGTGTCAGGAGAAATACTAGTATTGTTGTTGGTAGTGATAGAGAAATTTAGGGGGATTTGCTTACGTGTTGGCAAAAATAGTAGTAGCTTTGTTTTCTTGGGATTGAGTAGAAGGCAGCGTTGTGAGAACCATTGTTCCACTGTGTTAAAGGCTTTTTGGGTAAGAGACTGAAGTCCAGTTTGAGAGGTAGCTGTGCAGATTATAGTGAAGTCATCTGCATATTGAATACAGGTAGTAAAAGGGATAGCTGATTGAAGGTCATTAATAAAGAAGGAAAAAAGAAGTGGACCTAGGATAGAGCCTTGTGGTACACCTAGGGAGATAGGAAGGTGTTCAGATAATGAGTTTTTCCAGAGTACTGCTTGTTGTCGGTTTTCAAGGTAAGATTTAAACCAAGTTATGCTGTTAGGATCAAGTGAAAGAGAATTAAGAATGTGCAAGAGTATTTGGTGATTCACCATGTCAAAGGCTTTAGATAAGTCAATGAACAGTGCAGAAGAAAGACTGTTTATGTTACGGTTAGTGTTGATGGTGTTTGTGAATGAGAGCAGTGCAGTGGTGGTACTGTGGGAAGGTCTGAAGCTGTGTTGACAGTTAGCTAGTAGGTTGTTTTGGAGAAGATGGTTTAAGAGTTGTTTATGGATACATTTTTCCAAGATTTTGGCAATAGGGGATAATAAAGCAATGGGACGATAGGTAGAGAATTCATTAGAGTTTCCCCCTTTGTGTAGTGGGATGATATCAGATATTTTCCAGATATCAGGGACAGTTCTTTCTTTGATGGATCTATTTATCAGTAAAGAAATGGGATAGGCAATAGCTTTAGCTCCTATTTGTAGGAACTCAGCAGGGAGTTTGTCTTCGGAGGGGGTAGAAGATTTAAGTTTTTGTAGTAATGATAAAATATATGATGTAGAGATCAGAAAAAAGTGAAATGAGGGGGGTGTATTTACATAAAAAGGATGTAGTTTTGAGGTGTCAGGAGATAGGTGATTTGCAAGATATTGTATAGAATTTGTAAAGAAGGAGTTAAAGGCATTATCTATTTGTTCAGGGTTGTCATGGTGAGAATCCTGTGGGTTGGGTGTGATTGATTGGCCTGGGGATAGAAGATTATTGATTGAGGACCAAACTTTTTTAGGTTCCTTATTGGATATTTGTTGTACATGAAGGTAGTAGTTCTTTTTGTCTAATAGTATGGCTTTTTTGTGTTGTTCCTACATTCTCTGAAGGTTTGATGGTCAGCTTGGTTCTTGGAATGCGCCATTTAGCCAAGTATTTGTTTCTGGTAGAGATTTGTTGTCTAGTATTATTGCTTAGCCAGGGGGAAGGTTTGGTTCTGTTTCTAATATTGCGTATTGGTGCGTGCAGATCTAAAATAGATAGGAATGTGGAGTTAAAGTATTATACTGCATCATTAAGAGGTAGTGACTTTAGAGGAGTCCAGTTACACTGGTGTAGTTGTGTTAGAAAGAGTTCTGAGTTAAATTTTTTTTGGAACATAATGTTCGGAAAGTGGTAGGAAAAGTAATGATGTTTTTTTTCTAATAATATAGGTTAATAGGTGATCGCTTAGATCATCTGGTAGGGTGCCAGAGGTGTAGGTTTGTTGGGGAGTATTAGTAAGTATCCAGTCCAAAGTGGTGTCTTTATTACTGTTTTTATCAATTCTGGTAGGGCCTGAAATGAGTTGAGAGAAGCCATGTAGGTTAATATGGGAGGTAGGGTTTGAGTAGTTACAAGAATTCAAATCAATATTTAGGTCATCTAGTATTATTGTTTCTTGTGGAACAATAATAGTGAGCAAGCTAAGAATGCCCTCAAGAGTGTTAATGTTGTTTCCTGGAGGGAGATATATACAAATAATATAGATAGCTTTACTTTTGTTTAGTTGGAGTTTAGAGGATATTAGTTCTGCATTATTGTTTATGGGGAGGTTCAGGTTTATGGTGCTGATTTGTAGCTGAGATTTGTAAAGAATAGCAACACCTCCTCCCTTTTTTGATGAGCGGTCGAGTCTAATTATATTATATCCTGGTGGGGTAATTTCACAGTCTTTGATAGTGGGTTTTAGCCATGTTTCTGATAAGCATA
>NC_056735.1:591447552-591455052 GCF_019279795.1 Protopterus annectens
GGCAAACAGTGCAGATAGTCATGTACGTGGCGAGGATGTGTAGGACAGGATTAATGTACAAAATAAACAGATGGCCATCCAAGACAGATGATGGCACATGTAGCAAAACGGTCATGCAGTCTACCTAGTAACATGCCACAACACTTAGAGAGTTGCAGGAATGTCTCGCAAGTACTAGCTGTGCAGTATCCATGTCAGCAATTGCCTGGACTCAGCATATGTGTGGCCCATGGGTTAGGGTAATCAGATGGGACAGGTGTACCACAGGAAACATCAGCCAAGCCTCTTTATAGGTAGCGTATGTATAACAGCAAAGGTCCCCAAAAGACATGCATTGCAATGTGTACTGGTGTATCAAGACCATGTTGGAAACCTACACAGTATCAAGTAAGATACATGTGCTGCAAAAGCAACACCTCACACCACCTCAGGCCCACCATCCTCATCTGTACCTTGGTGGTGCCAGTGTACACCTGTATGTTTGCCATTCATTTGCTGGGACTAGGCTGGTACACATGGTGTTCAGTGTTTGGGACACTGCAAAATGACACACATGTGTAGGCCATAGTTGTCAAGCATCTGCAAAAAGGCTGAGGGTGGGGAGGGGGTGTCATCATGACAAAACAGTGCACTAAAGCAGAGATCCAAAGGATGCTATGAATGGCTGTATCTGCACACAGTCAGGGTCAGGAACTGTGGCAGACATAACTCTGACACCACAGCAATATTGACGGTAGTGTGTGACCTCCAAGGGATGTGCACATGAGTTGACCTTGCAATCATGCAGAGTTGGGGGATATTTTTAGGGCAGACTGACCAAATACTGGCAAATGCAGATGGCCCATGCTAGTATTTCCCTGCCAGAAATAGTGACTGCTGTAGTACACATAATAGTACGTGCAACAAACCATCATGATAAGGGTGCACACATATGCACCCATAAAGTTTATGTATCTCAATCAGAATCTGCACAACTAACACATTTGTTTGACACTGCATTTGATTGTACAGGTCGTATATCACATATCAGGTTTGTGTATTGTTAACATATGCAGTAATGTGGTCCCACGGTATATCAAGGAAGAAGGCGTCATATCAGTAAGGGTGTGTACACTCCCCATAGCCAGGGAAAGGTTTGAAGGTTGTCAGTGTAATTTTATCGTATTGGCCATACATGCACCGCTGATGTTGAGATCTGTAAATCAGACATCAGGCATTCACAAATGACATCTGTCCATGTATCATTCCAGGTATGTGTTGGACAAACACATAGGAGCTGTGAGCAGCAGAGCAGGCATAACTGACACAGTAATAAAATTCCAGCAATGGTGTGTACACCTGTGAGGTATGGTGAACAGTGCATGCCAGGGTGCCAAACAGGTGCACAGCAATACTGTGTACATGGGTGCAGTGTGTTCCAGGGGAAGGGGCATCACCTACTAACACAACCCATAATTCACAGACATGCATAATGCAGCAGGGATTGACGATAGCTGCACTGCATGCTGTTGAGTGTCATATGTCACGCATGTTGACAGATGGGTAATGGGAGATCTGTGTGTAATATCTTCGTGCCACCTCACCTGTAAGTATGTGTGTAGGGGTGGGGGGTTATTTTGTCTCTTAGTGCAATCTGGTGGAGTGGGGGGTGTTGATGTATGTAGGATATTTATGTGTATGTGTGCGTTTGTGTGTGTGTCCATGTATGCACATGTGTGATTGTGGGGTTGTTCATACCTCTCGACTTCCCTTTGAAATTGTGTAGTACATGGACATGGACAGACACATGAGACACCAGGAATACTTGTCTGACATGTAATCTCAGGGCAGCTGATAGTATAATAAGGTCTGTGGCATGGAACATGCATTGGGAGGGAAACTAGACACCAGGAATACTGTTATATTTGCAATCAGCAGAAAGGTGAAGGAATACTCACATGTGCAGCACTACAGATGCATTGGGGAATTACTAGACAACACAAGAGAGTGTTTCCAAATATTACTGCAGTCCACATAAAATGTTAATATAGCAACAGATCTTACATCTACTGAGCAATAGTTACATATGACAATTTAGTGCGTGAAATTATTGAGTGACTGCAGTAGCCCCTAACATATGAGGGCCATGATCAAGATGTCTGGACAAACCCAGGGTGAACAATGAATGACAGCAGTGAGTCTTTGAAAA
Source organism: Protopterus annectens (assembly GCF_019279795.1). Lineage (NCBI taxonomy): Eukaryota > Metazoa > Chordata > Ceratodontiformes > Protopteridae > Protopterus > Protopterus annectens. The sequence goes on from NC_056735.1 coordinate 591,449,741, forward strand.
ACCAACTCCAATCAAATCAAACAGGTAATGGAGTAACACGTCATGTTTTGTGATCACTTGTCTAGACAATTAGAAGAATGATACGTTAATGATTGGTATTAATGACTGTATGTTTCCAAGACTGATGCAGAAAGGGGGACTTAAGAGAATAAACTAGGGACAGTCTGTAAACTCATGCACAGATAAATATTATGGTGGAATGTCAGGGTGTGTGTGTGTGTGTGTGTGTGTGTGTGTGTGTGTGTGTGTGTGTGTGTGTGTGTGTGTGTGTGTGTGTGTGTGTGTGTGTGTGTGTGTGTGTGTGTGTGTGTGTATACTGTGAAGCAATGATGTACAGGTCTTAAAGTGCATTTCTTGTTTTCTCCTCACAGGTGGCGAGGTGGGTCAGGGTCCCTCTTGCAGGCAATCTAATGTTGGTGTCCATACAGACACTGAAAATGATGATAGGTGTGCTGAGGCACAGGCGGGGTTGTCAGAGGCCAAAACTGCACCATTGTTTGACATCCCACTGTTATCCACCTCATCCCTGCAGACAGTCACAGTGCCTATACATACCTCATCACCAGTGGCCATAGCAGAGGGACAATTGGCAGTTGTGGCAGTGAACAGGGCAGTGTGGTATCTATGGCACATGTGTCTGGACACAGCAGCCATTGCCAGATGTCTGGCAGGTTGCCACATAGGCAAATGTACAGGGGTGTTCATTGGAGGGATGTTGGTCATTGTGCCCCTGGCAGAAGTGTCACATCTGGTACCACCAGATGCATGTTTCAGACTGTCATGGAGGCACTGGCACATACGGAATGGTACACCAGACAGGGTCTGAGGCTGCAGAGGACTACTCTTTCAGCTGTTACTGACAACATCCGTGATCTTGCAGGTGCCCTCCTTTATTATACCAAGGTCATGTATAGATGGTGGGGTGAGATGGTGGGACTCCTTGACCGTGGATTGTCCATGCTTGAGCATGTGGTGGGAGTGGTGTGACGACCACATAGACATAGGCCAGCAACACCAACAGCTAGAGGTCGACGTGAACATGCAAGGACACCAAGCCACTCCCGAAGTGGCAGTAGAAGCCCCAGCACTGCAGGGGATGCTGTCCACACCACACCACAGCAGGCCATGTGCAAGTGGCCCTGGCCAGTCCCAGGAGGGACCGAGTTCCACCGGACATATGTCATCATCTGGGGAGAGTACTATATTGTGGCTTGCACCTGGACTTGCCCATGGAACCCCTGGCAGGCACAGTTCTCGTGTCTGTGGCTGGAGGTGGTGAACTGCACATCCTCATAGGTATGGTCTGCAGCTGTCCAACAAACAGCTGTATAGGGCAGCAACATTGCAGAAGTGTGTGCATGCATACTCGCACACAATACAAACACAGCTAGGGCAAGTAGATAGTAATCTCTCCATTGATAATCATATTGCCAAGGTGGTTAGAAAATACTTATATGTGGCCCACCTAATCACAAAAGGGTATGCATCTAGAACAAAAGAGGTTATCGTGCCCCTCTACTCATCACTCATCAGACCCATCATAGAGTACAACGCCCCATTTGAGATGTACCTTACAAGACACCTGCAACAGCTGGAATGACCACAGAGGTACCTCACCAAGAAGATTACTGGCCTCAAACAGATGCCGTAAGGAGCCCAACTGAAGAAACTCCAGCTGTACTCGGTTGCATACCACTTACTCAGAAGTGATCTCTGCCTAACATACAAGACCATGTCCAACCCAGAACTGATGGACATGTTCCACCTAAAAAAAAAAAACAAATCCCCAAGAGCCACATGCTCTAGGGATCTAAACCTCACAAATATGATAAATAGGATGTGCTGGAGGAATAGATTCCTATCCCAGAGACTCTCCATGCTTTGAAACAGGATTCCATTCTACATTAGGCAGAGCCCCTCACTAACAGTCTTCAAGAGAAACTTTGATGAGTGGATGGGAAACAGAAAATGTACCTCAGGGATCACTGCAGTGGCTCTGCTGGACACAGAAACAGGGAACTAATGGCTCTGTTGGACAGAGGCACAGGGATCTAATCTAAGCGGGCAGCAAAAGCCAACACATTCTGGCTAGGCGTATAGATGCCCTCAGGCAGATAGCCTAGTACTTACGTATGAACCTATGAACCCCATACCTACACACACACCACATCACCATGGTGATATCAATAATTAAAACTCCTCACTGTCACACATGGTGTCAAATGTATGGCTCAGCCTAGGTCTCTGGCAAACCAACAATACACTCTGTGCATATGATGATACCTGTACCACATCCCTGTCATCCATAACATTGGTTCAGGGACAGGTTAATGTGGTTCTGATGCACACTGTGACTGTGCTACAGTGTACCAATGTACTGCTGTGTGACATGTTGTCAGCAGTAACGTTTAATGCTTACATGTCAGGAAGTGTAGCTGTCCAGCCATGATGCATTATAGCTGTTATTAACACTGAGTGATTGTGGTCTCCATATAGTTATCCTTTTGTGTTGTAGGTGTCCATGTGTCAGAAAGAGGATGGTCTGCTGTTCTATCCTACAAGGGGTATGGCACTGTGGTGACACATTGGCTGTGCCATATCTTGGGTACAGGTGAACAGATGTCACAGGTCTGTATAACAGTTACTGCCTGTGCCACATGCCTGATAGGTCTGGGGGTGGTGTATACAGGTGAGTGCATGGTGGCTGCTATTAGCAGCCTTTCTACAGTGGACACTGGTAAGTGTACTGGGTGGTGCACACCACATGCTTGTGTATAACACACACAGAGGCTTTTGTGTTGATGCAATACACAGAGAATATTGTTCACATGGATGTATGTACCTGTGCAAGGAACGCATGGTAGCCTATTTAAGTCCACCAAGCCAGAATAGGCACACCAACACATTGGGGAATAAGCAGTCTGATAGTTTAATGTCATTTACGATGGTACTGGCAGGGTATATGTCCCTTTCCCCAATGTAGTGCAATCCTCAACTCGGTAAACAAAGTGTGCTGGTGTGGGTGGCACACCCCTACCCTTTGGAGGGTGAGAACCACAGATAGTATGATAGACAACTACCTAACCTGTTAACATGAAATGTACAGTATTACAGCCAGCTAAGTACAGGGATACACTCAACAGTAACTGCAATGATGTTGACTTTGTCCACAAAAGTCACACCCAGCTATATATACCAACCACAGTATTGCTGCACACCTATACAGTGGGGAAGAGGACATTTACACATCTAACACTAGTTGTGATGGAATGTATGCCCACAGGATGATACCTGTGAAATGTTAGCATATGCCAGGCAGTTCTCAGAAAGATGACCTCTTGGGACATGTATATTCTGCAAACTGAAGTAGATTCCTCCACATACATGCACAATCTACTTGGCAACACTGGGACTACACCACTACCTAGGTATGTAGTGCTACTGATGTGTGTGGTTTTAATTGCACATACCACACAGCTTTTAGGATGAGGTATGTCCCTGGTTACATGTTACATGAAGAACATCCCCAGGCATGTGCAGTATGGTAATGGGGAATGTAGTGGTTGTTTATGGACAATACATAGTGTGACATACTGTCATCTGCACATTGACAAAACCATAACAGTCAGACACACATCTGATAGACCTGGGCCTATCAGTGCTAACTACCTTGTCAGTGTGTCCATTGTATTACAGGTAGGTTGCACACAGTACATGCATAACTGGGCTGGATAGTGTTATTGGTTACCTGTATAGTTGATGGTGACAGTGGTCTCCATACAGTGGGACATGGGACATGTACCGGGGGTACCATGGTGCAATGACAGTATACCCAGTACCCACAACTCACTGTGGATATTGTATGTACTAAAACCCATGATAGCACTCTGACATACCCACCATCACACATTGACCAAGACTGCAAAACAACCCCTTGTCCATCCCAAGAGTGCTACTACAGGGATATGCATCTAATGCACATGCCACAGGCATAGTAGGGTGATGCAATGTCATGCCTCTCCTATGGTCAGCAACATCACTATCCTTAATGCTGTGTAGCAATGTAAATTGTAATAGGAGAATATGGCCTGAGAATGCTGTACCCTTCATATATACACACATGCACACATATATACACTTGGCAGATCTCAGTTGGTATCCCATGCGTATCAACCCATTTGTACAACAGTGTTGTGCTGGTACTGCAAGGCCCAGGTAGCCCTTAGGGAGGAGAGCATAACAAGGTACATGTAATGTCCAGTACAGCAGCAACCAAATCTAACTATGGCAATAGGGGGTGCAGAGGGTGTGAAGGGCCTCAGGGTATTCCCAACTACAGGTCTACAAACACACAGACACTGATATTTTCATTAATGCACATGTACACCTTTGTCAGTACTGTGGTGCATTGGTGCAGGTGCTCATAGGTGTGTACCAGGCTATTGTCCATGGAGAGATGGGAAGTGTAGGGGATGTATGTACAGTGGTATTATGCCACTTGCCATGTGCCAGCAGGCCATCTATCAACAGATACCACTGGGGTGATCCTCGGGGTGAGAGTGACATGCATCAGACAATCATCTGGGTGCATTTTGCAGAGGGCCAGTGAGGTGCTCCAGTTGACATGTATGCAAAATCTATTACATAAAATGGCCACTGTCTGTCTTGTAGACCTGTTCCCAAGCATGTTCTTTTGATTGTGGTAGTGTAATTGAGGTATCCATGGCATGTGATGCATACAGGGTGTGGATTCATAAATGTGGCATTTATAAAACAGTTGGGCAGACATGTCAGTGTCCGTCAAGCATAGATTGCCTTTAAGTATCCAAGATTGTTGCCTGACATCTGCACATCTGTACAGAGTATAGACAGACATCAGCTAGCCAACTAGCTATGCATTAGGATGAATGTGTTGACAGATGGACATCTGACACCGATAGGTATGCCATTACTACATGATGGCAGCCATCACTGACATGTGCTATACACACAGTAGTCTACAAGTATTTTCCACATGTCAAATCATTAGCCAGTAGGACATATTTAATGAGTGTCATGTTTAATCATAGCCTCACCTCAGGTTTTGTGCCCACTGAGTGGTGCAGAGCTACAGTTATCCCACTCCACAAGGGGGGATCCACCTTGGATCCCAGAAACTACCATCCCATCAGTCTGATGAGCCTTATCTGCAAAACCATGGAGCGTATTATCATGGAACTTATAAACAAAGACATTGGCAACCTTCAAACACTGGATCCCACCCAGTTTGGGTTTGTGAAGGGCCGATCTTGTCTCCTGAACCTGATTGACTT
>NC_056735.1:591460052-591610052 GCF_019279795.1 Protopterus annectens
CTGCTGCCTAAGCAAAGCAGGTGTACTTCTCCACATCCAGTACAGAGGGAGTGAAAGAGACAGACAGAGAAAAAGTAAGACAGGGAGGGGGTAGGAGAGTAAAAACTAAGCATATTTGTGTCTCTCACTAACCAGTACAAGGTTTCAAACCTCTGCCTGACTATGTATTGCTATTACATTTCTATGTAGTTATTGCATGCGCGACAGAGCTTACATTTTGGGGAGCTATCCAAAGGTATATTTGACGGTGAGTGACATCAGCGATAGTGATAAAGGAGGGATAAGGTAGGTGTAGTACATGTGGCTGTCCACAAGAACAGGTGTCAAGGACAACAAAGCCACACTCTCTCAGGGATTCACACACATTATCACACTTGCCAGGGTCAGGATTAGAATTCCTAACTAACAAGTTTGCCACACTACAGTAATATGCAGGTATCACATGCACCACAGAGGTTAGCAGGCTGATATATGGGCAAAGGATATGTCAAGGTGTCGGGACATCAGAAGGCATGCTTCAGTAGGTAAATGGGAGGTGTAGTGAGTGTGAATGGCATCCAATTCATTACACTCCACACACACACAGACATGGGTTTGTCAGTACTGATGTGCATGGGTGCATTGCTTTACAGGTGTGTAGTGGTTGACTCTGCCAGACGGCTGTACAAAGCTAGGTCAAGGGTATACCTTGGCATCAGGCTACATGACAATGGTCTGCAGTGTGGCTCAGGAGTGTAGTTTCTGGACTGGCCCACACAGGTGGGTATTGTATTCACCATGCACTCATCTGGGCTACTATTGTGGGTGGCCAGTGCTGTGCAATGCTTGCCATGTATGTGTTCTATATTCCATAACATGGACAGTGTCTAGAATGTGCACACATCCCACATGTATGTTTTGTGACATGTGGAAGTGTACCTGGGGTGTCTGTGGCATGTTGTGTAGACAGATTGTTATCATCTGATGTGCCATTCCTGACCTCATGTGGCGAGAACTGGAAATGGAAACCAGGTTGACCCTACACCTACATTGACAGCTTGATACAGATATTCACTGGTGTCAGTGGCATCTGTCCATAAAGGGCATGTGTATAAGGCATGGTATTTCCTTTGTGGGTTACATTTGCTGACTCTACATTTGTTGCAGGCGTCCAGTGGGGACCATAGCAAAGGACCACTGTATACAATGATTTTTCTATTGTAGGGCTGGGACAGGGTGCCATGTCCTCTGTAGTCCACTGCAATTACACTATAGTTACTATCTGTGAGCAGTATGCAGGGAACTACTAACACAGTGATTGTTGCCTAGCCAAGTGTGTTTGTGTATGAGACAGAAGTGGAGAGTATTCTCTGGGTAATACAAGGGTTGTCTATATTGTTCACCAATCCATGATGTCACATGTAGGGGTATGGATTATCTATACCAGCCTCTTTGCTGTTTAACATCTGTTGTCTTTGTAAGGTGGACATTGTGACATATAATAGACCCATCATATAAGTAATTTGCAAAACCCGCTCCACAATGAGTTCTGCTTTTACACACTCACAGCTACCTTCCCACAGGATACTAATAGCAAACACACCACACAAACACACACACACACAAACACACACACACACACGCACACACACACACACACACACACACACACACACACACACACACACACACACACACACACACACACACACACACATGCGCGCACATGAATCTCAAAGTTGCCATGTCTGAGATGAGAACTCCTACCTAACTAGTACATCACACTGTAGCATTATGAGTTATAGCACATGCCAAAGAGCATACTGGGCTACTCTTTCCACAAAGGCTTGCCAAAGTAGGGCAATGGAAGTTGTAGTGACTGTGAATGGCCTCAAAAGCATTGATCCTTACACAGGCAAGAAACACACACATGCACACAAAGTTTTACAGTTGCTATGTCTGGGATTAGAACTCTTACCTAACCAGTACATCACACCACAGCATTACGCAGTTATATCATGCATCACAGATCTCACTGGGCTACTGCTTCCTCAAAGGTGTATTTCAAAGTGAATGCCATCAACAGGCTTGCCAAGGTATGGCAATGGAAAGTGTAGTTCATAGGTTCATAGGTTGGTACCAGGCTATCAGCCTTAGGGCCTAAACAAGCCTAGCCATGACAATTTCCTGGCTATTTCTTCCCACAATATTTACTTCCTGGATCCCTGTTTAGCAGGGCGACTGACATAATCCCCAGGGTGAATTTCCTATCTCCCATCTAATCATCAAGGTTCCTTTTGAAGAGGGCCAAAGAGGCACTCTGCTTGACATGTATGTGCAGTCTATTCCAGAGTCTGGGGAGTTTCTGGGTCAGGAACACATCCCTACAGCATGTTTTGTTCATTAGGATGACAAGGTTTGGATCTCAGGAGCTTGTGGCTCTGAGGGATTGGGATTTCTTTAATTGTAGCATGTCCAACAGCTCTGGGTTTGACATGGCATTGTATGTTAAACAGAGATTGCCTCTGAGTAGATGATACGTGACAGAGTATAGCTTGATGATTTTCAGACGGTCAGCATGGGGCATCTGGTTTAGGCCTGTGATTCTTTTAGTGAGGTATTTCTGTGGCCTTTCTAGTTGTTGCAGATGTCTTGATAGGTACATACCAAATAGGGCATTGTATTCTATACAGGGTCTACTGAGATGACTACCTTGGGACAATGGCCTCCTTTTTTCTGGATGAAAAGCCCTTAATGATGAGGTGTGCCACACAGGTGGATTTCCTGACTGTTGTGGTGATGTGGTTATCAAAGGTGAGACCACTGTCCACCTGTGTCCCTAGGTCTCTTATCACATTTTTGGTGTTTAGTGTACTGTCACCTATGTGGTATTTCACAGGTACATGTCCCTGCCCAAAGGGGATAACTATATATTTCTTGGCATTGACTAGAGGCCATGGCTCTGGCACCAAGCATCTCTTTCTGTAAGACCCTTTTGTAGAATATCCACATCATTTGGGGATTCAGTATTGGCTTCCAGTTTGCAGTCATCTGCGACCTTTGTTAGCCAGAGTCCCTTAGTGTTGGCCTGTACTACAGAGCAGTAGATGCCAAATGAGAGCAGTCCCAGGACTGAATCCTGAGGTACTCCAAATGTCACTTGTCTGGGGCTGGATTTGGAGTCGCCTACTTTTACAATGTGGGTACTGTCAGTACGGTAGTTGGCAACCCATCGGGTGATGTAGGGATTAATGGCCAGCTTAGTACATTTTTCTATGACTCCAGACTGGGGGGTGGTGTTGAAGGGCTTGGTGAGGTACGGATAGGCTATGGGAACCGCCTTACCCTCATCCACAGCTCTGGAGACTGATTTGAAGATGTCAGTCAGGTTCAGAGGACATCATCGGCACTTCACAAATCCAACCTGGGTGGGGTCCAGTGTTTGCAAGTTGCCAATGTCTTTGTTTATAAGTTCCATGATAATACATTCCATGGCCTTGCAGATCAGGCTTGTCATACTGCTGTGGCAGTAGTTCCCAGGATCCAAGGTGGATCACCACTTGTGGACTGGGAAAACTGTAGCTGTGCACCACTCAGTGGGCACAAAGCTGAGGTGTGGCTATGATTAGACATGGCACATAGGTGAGGTGCCAGTTCATTTTGTAATTCATGTAGTACACAGCCTGGGATGTTATCTGGTCCCAATGATGCTTATTTCATAGCTGTGGAGAGTGTGTTTTTTACCCATCTGGCCATTATTACAGGAATCTGGCAATCTTTCGGTATTGAGATGGGCCCTTTAGGGGGTGGGAGAGGGATGCAGGAGGCACTGAATTGATCTGCTAGGATATTGGCAATACCCTTGGAGTCAGTATATTTGATGCCATCCTGTAGTAGCTCAGAGCAAATCTGAGCATTGCCATTTAGATTCTTGGCAAAGAAACACTGAGAAACCAAGAACTAAGCCAACAGACAAACCGAGACTAAAAGCCCAAAGACTTCAGCAAAAGTACACAAGAATGAGTTTAATTTAAGTGCTTTTCATTGCTCAAATAAAGCAACTTCTTCAGAAATGTTTTATTTCTGAAGAAGTTGCTTTATTTGAGCAATGAAAAGCGCTTAAATTAAACACATTCTTGTGTACTTTTACTACAGTCTTTGGGCCTTTTGTCTCGGTTTGTCTGTTGGCTTAGTTCTTGGTTTCCCATTTAGATTCCTGACATAGCTGTGGAATGGCCTGCAGTTGTCTTTGGAATCTTTGGCTATATTATGTTTGTAACTAGCTTTGGAGGATTTTATGAAGGTTCTCAGCTTCTTACTAATGCTGGTAAGGGAGTATTTTGCATCCTGGGAATTTCCTCTTTTCTGCAACAGTTTCTTCCTTTTGTTGTAAAGTTTGTTTATGGCAGTGGACCACCACATTGGCTTCCTTTTCTTGGTGGGGAGCATCTTGGTTCTATTTGGGATGGCACAATTCATGCACGAGTGGATGTACTTGTACAGTGCCTTAGTGTAAGATTCAGCAGTCAACCTTTCAGTTCCCGGCCACATGGGTGTCATGATGTTTGTCAAATCTGACATGTGTAGCATGAAGTTGGATTTGGAGATGTGTTTTATGGAGGTTTCTTTACTGGGGTGTGGGGGAGGGATGTGGATGTTTAGGGTGATTAGCTTATGTGCAGACCTAACCACCGATGGGGTGACCATAGGTGTAGAGTATTGATTTCCTATGTTGGTAATGACCAGGTCTAGGATATTGGAGCCCCTGGTGGGACTATGGGTTACTTGATCCAGGGCATTGGGAATTATGACTTCCAAGAACCATTGGGCACATGTGTTGGTACACAAGTAGTTTTCCCATTTAATGGCAGGGTAGTTGAAGTCACCCAGTATTAGGGTGTTTGGTTGCATCATAATATTTTCCAGTATGTTTAGAAAGGTGTAGTGGGAATCTTGGGGCATGGTGGTGGATCTGTAGCAAGTTATACAATTTGGATTGCAGTCTTATCTAGTGTTAGTTGTACCGGGAGAATATGAGATACATTGTGTTGGGCAAGTAGCCTGATGGTGTGAACATCGTTGTTGAATATGGACACTCCTCCACCTTTAGTGTTTTGGTCCTGGTTTAGTGGCTGGCAGGTGTGGTAAGGGCTGTACCTGGTATTGCAGGGGTGCTCTCTGGAGCCTTGGATCAGGTCTCTGTTACTGCACAGATATCAATGTTCTCCATTTTTAGGAGTACCTAGTGACTGTGAATGGCCACAAAAGCATTGATTCCTACACGCACACAACCAAACACATACACAGCATTTCACATTTTCCATGTCTGGGATTAGAACTCCTACCTAACTAGTACATCACACTATGGCTTTATGTGGTTATAACATATGCCATGGAGCTTACTGGTTACTTCTTCTTCAAAGGTGTATTTCAAAGTGAATGTCATCAGCAGGCCTGCCAAAGTAGGGTAATGGAAATAGCAGTGACTGTGAATGGTCTCAAAAGCATTGATCCCTACACAGATAAACACACACACACACACACACACAAGGTTTACAGCTGTCATGTCTGGGATTAGAACTCCTACATCACACTACAACATTACACATTTATAGGATGCGCCATGGAACTTACTAGACTACTCCTTTCCCAAAGTTGTATTTCAAAGTGAATGTCATCAGCAGGCCTGCCAAAGTAGGGTAATGGAAATTGTAGTGACAGTGAATGGCCTCAAAAGCACTGTCCATACACAGACACACGCACACAAAGTTTTACAGTTGTCATGGCAAGGATTAGAACTCCTACCTCTCTAGTACATCACACTATAGCATTAAACAGTTATAAGATGCACCACAGAGCTTATTAGTCTACTCCTTCCCCAAAGGTGTATTTCAAAATGAATGACATCAGCAGCCCTGTCAAAGTAGGGCAATGGAAATTGTAGTGACTGACTGTGAATGGCCTCAAAAGCATTGATCCTTACACAGGCAAAAACAAACACACACACACACACACACACACACACACACACACACACACACACACACACACACACACACACACACACACACACACACACACACACACACAAAGTTTTACAGTTGCCATGTATGGAATTAGAACTCCTACCTACCTAGTACATCACACTACAGCATTATGCAGTTATAGGATGCACCACAGAGATTACTGGGCTGTTACTTCCCCAAAGGTGTATTTCAAAGTCAATGACATCAGCAGCCCTGCAAAAGTAGGGCAATGGAATTTGTAGTGACTGTGAATTTACTCAAAAGCATTGATCCCTACACAAAGACACACAGACTTTTATAGTTGCCATATCTGGGATTAAAACTCCTACCAAACTAATACATCACAATACAGCATTACACAGTTATAGCATGCACCACGAAGGTTATAGGGCTACTCCTTCACCAAAGGTGTATTTCAAGGTGAATTACATCAGCAGGCTTGCCAAAGTAGTCAATGGGGAGTGCAGTGTGTGTACATTGGCCATAAACCATTCATCTGGCAGCACACACACACCACTCAGGCACACACAGGTTTAAATTTAACAGGAACGTGTATACAAGTGCTTGATGAATAATGACTTGTACAGTCATTACACAGTTATCACAAGCACCACAGACACTATAGTGCTGAGGGATACCAGAGGCAAATGTCTACAGTGATTGGCATTTGCACATCTTGTGGCTTTAGCCAACTGGATGTGTTGTGTACTGGGTGGGACAGGCCTCATAAAGGGAGGTTCTTTGTCACTGTCCATCACTCTCTTCCACACATCTATGTATGTGTAATTTTGGCCTATTATAGTGTGTTGTCCTTGGATATATGTGTGTATTCCTATTCAATGTGTGTGCAAAGCATAACTGGTGTGCAATGTGGAGTGTGTGCACAAACATCTGTGACTGTCAGATATGTATAGTCCACTGTTGCTGCCAGACATGAGCTTCATTTCTGTAAGTGTGGGAGCATGCCCAGTATGACCTTCTGTATTGAATGTGTGAATCCAATCCAGATAGGTTGCACTCCAGTGCAGGCTTTTGTGTTCTATACCTACAGCTAGCAACCTGTTTCTGCAAGATATCTGTAGCTCGGTTGACAATATGGGGTCAACATGGGCAAAGGATAGTGGGTTACTGTAGGATATTGTGTCTGTGCTGCTTCTGCTTCATGGTTTTGGTGTTAGCAGAGATATTCAGACACATGTACTGTTTTACACTGTGATGTTTTATGTCATCAACTACTGTCATGTATACATATTTGCTTGCAGTAATTTCCTGGGGAACACAACGTGAATGAAGCTGTGTCCAGTATTGTGGTCTGCAGTGTACATATTCTTGCACAATCATGCCATTCTGTTGGGGAAGCTGCAGACACTTGCTGATGGGTCTGTGTAAATGGTTCAGCACCTTGGTACAGTGGTGGTTGAGGATCCCATGCTTGTACATCCATCGACATGACAATATAGACATATCCTGCTGTGGCCATACCTCACAGCTGTACAGATTCACACAGGTTACCCAGAGGCAGGGGTCATATTTCTGGTCATTACCCCTTCCCATTGTGGTTTACAAGCAGGTTTGTAGCCACCCATTCCTGTGTTTGCAGGCAGGGATTGTATGTGCACACAGCTGAGTTTTAGACTTCACACACTCCATGGCGTCCATGCTCCTACCTCCTCCCTCTGTTATTCTATCCTCTTCCAAATATTATGCAAACATTATCTGGAAAGTTCCCTATAGTTATCACTTTATCCCAGCTGTATTTTGGGGTTGATTCACAGTTCTCGCAGTAGGACATGGTGGACATATTACAGGGATTTGCAGACATAGGCTTGCATTCGGGTTCTGTAGACTATGTTATGTTGTTATTTGGGAGTCCATGACATAACATACATTGGCAGTATCGGTGAAACACAGGCCTTTGACAGAAGCCTGTAGGACATTTGGAAGTGATGCAGGTCATCTGTAGCAGGCTGTTGCATTGTGTCACTCCTAAAGTCCCAGGCTGCAAGCCATTATATTCCCCTGGGGTGACAGGGTGGGTGTGCAAGGTGTTAATGTCAATAGTTTTATCATTATTGATCCAGTGGTGGATAAGACCTGTGAGGTACCTGTGGGTGATAGTGGGGTGAGCTGGGTGCATGTGTGCTATGGAAGCTACTTGCAGCTGACTGACAGATATACGTGGGGCATTCCACTTATGCTGGCTTGTGCAGGGACATCAGCAGTTTCTAAATACTTCATACCTGTGACTTTTGTGGTCTGCCAGTGTTTGGCCAGACAACATTGGTATTCTGTACTACAAACCCAACTAATGTGCTGCTAACCTGTATGTACAATTCCAAAGGTGTGTCCATTTGACAGTAACATTTAATACACTGTCTGTCTAGGGTACTTCCACCTGTGTACTGTTTGTATGTCTGGGCCTACACTCATTTCATGTCCATCTTTCAGATGGTGACAGATATTACATCCAAAAAATTACTATGGATTACTGCTGGTATGTGTCTTGCTGGGATGCATTGCATTTGGCACTACAGTTGTGATAATTTGGCCCTGTTATTGGCAGTACTGGCCAATGGCCACCAGGACAAAACCCACCATGCCTACATGCTGACCACTCTCCCACAATATACAGCACACACCAACCTAACACACACAGCCCTGCATATTGTACACATGCTACAATCTATCCTGCTACTTTGGCCATCTCAGGTAATTTGTGCTCCACTGTTATTATACCTATACATATATGTTACTACATTTCTACCTAAGATTGTGGTGAGGTGCACCTGACAACTGTACACATTTGGTATGACTGCTCTGGTATTTCAGGTGCTCAATCTCATTCTGTATTCTGACCTATCATGCAGACTTGAAGCATTTCAGAGTACTACAGTTCTTAGGTTTTATTGACCTACATTTCAGTTTCAGACTTACTCTTCAGAACTAACATCCCACTGCCTGACCTGTTGTAGCCTGTTTGTGTAAGTCTGGAGGGGGCTGTTCTCCATAGCCATCAATCAGAGGCCTTAGCACAGCCTTTCTTCGTGTTTGTCTATGCCTGTCCTGCTGACTGAGACTGTTGTTGGGTACGTGAGCCTCCCTGACTGGCACGTGTGTGTCCTATGGACACACATTTGGCCCACCACATTTCCTGCACTGGGTTTTGTTACCTTGTCAAGTACTGGGTATTACGGTGAAACCAGTATTTGTTACAGATTTCATGCTGCCAATATAGGTGTCTACTATCTGCTGGCATCCCATTTAGCTACCCGATTCCCTTGCATGCTCACATCCATACCATATATACAAGTAACAAAATATACTACTCCATTCAGTAATTGATAGGAAGAGTGAGTTACCTTGTGGCTGTACCAGTATTGAGGATGGTGCTGGAGGGCTGACTATGTCAGATGCACATAGTATACGATCTATACATGGTTAAGCACAGGCTGTGTCATGTTAGGCATCCCTTTTACTGTATGTGTGAGTCAGAGAGAGGTGTCATTCCCTAGGTTCCTACTGTGTCAATGTATGTGCTATGCGTTGCCTCTTTGCCAAGGCCAGAGCATACTGGGCATGCCTCTTTCTGCCTACTGGAGCAGGCTCAGGTTGTTCTTCCTTCAAGTCATTCTGTGCCTGTGCAGGCCTTGGCAATGGTGGGGGGCTGTGTGGCCCTGCCCTGTGCTGTTCCTGCTGAAGCTGTTTCCGCAGGATCATATTGTGTGCATGGCACATGCAATGATACTTTGGGTACATGTAGCTGGTGAGTACTGCATGGCTCCACCGGATATGTCCAGGCACCGGAACCATGACCTGAGCATCCCAAAAACATGCTCTATTATGATTCTGGTCTGTGCGTGTGCCTCATTATGGAGTTATTGTTTGGGTGTGTGTGCATTTCTGATGGGTGTCATCAGCCACAGCTCCAGTGCATAACCAGCATCCCCCACTAGGTGTCCATAGGTTCATAGGTTCATAGGTTGGTACTAGGCTATCAGCCCTAGGGCCTATACAAGCCTAGCCATAACAATTCCCTGGCTATTTCTTCCCAAATTATTTACTTTCCTGGACCCCTGTCTAGCAGGGCGACTGACGTGATCCCTGGAGTGAATTTCCTTTCTCCCATCCAATTGTCAAGGTTCCTCTTGAAGAGGTCCAAAGAGGCACTCTGCTTGACATGTATGGGCAATCTATTCCAGAGTCTGGGGAGTCTCTGGGTCAGGAACCTATCCCTCCAGCATGTTTTGTTTATTGTGATGACAAGGTTTAGATCCCTGGAGCATGTAGCTCTCAGGGATTGGGATTTCTTTAAGTGTAGCATGTCCAACAGCTCTGGGTTTGACATGGCCTTGTATGTTAAGCAGAGATCGCCTCTGTGTAGATGATATGCAACAGAGTATAGCTAGAGTTTTTAAGGCGGTCAGCATAGGGCATCTGCTTTAGGCCTGTGATTCTTTTAGTGAGGTATTTCTGAGGCCTTTCCAGTTGTTGCAGATGTCTTGAGAGGTACATACCAAATGGGGCATTGTATTCTATAATGGGTCTAATGAGGGATGAGTACAGTGGGACAATGACCTCCTTTTTTCTGGATGAAAAGCCCTTCGTGATGAGGTGTGCCACATAGAAGGATTTCCTGACTGTTGTGGCGATGTGGTTATCGAAGGTGAGACCACTGTCCACCTGTGTCCCTAAGTCTCTTATCACACTTTCTGTGTTTAGTGTACTTCCACCTATATGGTAATTCATGGATGCATGTTTTTTCCCAAAGGGGATAACAATACATTTCTTGGCATTGAGCTTGAGCCCATGGCTCTGGCACCAAGCATCTGTTTCTGTAAGGCCCTTTTGTAGAGTATCCACATCATTTGGGGATTCAATAATGGCTCCCAGTTTGCAGTCATCTGAAGGTGGAGGTTTGAAGAAGTCTGCGTACCATGCAGACGAAAAGCGTTTTACTCTATTAAAGTTTGTCCTGTGGCTTGTACTTTTTGGCACTTATCTGGCGTTTCCACCAGCACTTTTCGGATCCTTTTTGTGATTTATTTCCTGTTTTTTGTGCTCCGTATTCATCTGCAAACTTTGTTAGGGATGTCCCTATTGGCAAATCTCTGGTAAAGTTTCATCATATGCCAGATGTGGGAGTCGTAATAGCTTCCAGGGCAGCTAGCACACACATTCATTATAATGTCGTGGGCATTGCACATGACCTGGCAGTTGATGGAGGGGAAGCCATTGCAGTTAATGTTGACCCTACCCCACTCACCGGGTGGTGCTTTGATGTCTATGTGCATGCAGTCTATAGCACCCACTACCTCAGGGTATTTTTCTATTTGGTGGAAGAGACGCATATTGCTGGTCAACACCTCATGGGTGTTGTGGAAATATATGTGCTCACCGGCATGTGCTGACATGGCATCCAGGAACTGGTGGAGTACTCTGGATGCTGATGCCTGTGAGATCTCTATGATAGCCCCAGTTGGCCTTTGGAAGGTACTTGTCGCTAGTATTCTTAAGCCTACACATACCTTGGTATCCACTGGGATGGGTTCCCTTCTGTCGGTTCTTTGTGTGAGGCGTGGCCAGCATAGCTCATCGGTAAAAAAAATAAAATTTATTTTTTTTATTTTGGCAACTGTTTACCTTAGCAAGGGCCATATATTTGGCTATTGGCATGCTTTACCCATATTATACACCCTTTCTTTGGAACTGTCATGGCTCTGTTTTGTAGTTTGCAGAAATGTACTCAGTTACTAACCGAGTACATTTCTGCACACTATACTAGTCCTGCACGGCTGGCTGACAGCTTCCTGGATCACAAAATTAATCTCATTTGCATGGTTTTCACCTGCAAATGGGGTAATTTGCATAAAGGGGCTGTGTCCGTGCAGGAATAGTGCAGGAGCTCTCGTGCACGTCCCGGGAGCTTATTCCTGGATCACACAGCAGCCATATTGCCTCTCGCAGCTCCTGCACTATTCCTGCACGCCGTGCAGAGCTTACTGAATACGGGGGATTATATAGAGTTGTGGCCTTAATTTTATGTTCCATAACAGGTATGATTCCTGTTGTTTCCAATTCACACCTAAAAGGTGAAAAAATGAAAGGAATCTTATTGTGCATACTAGAACACATTAAGACAGACATAAGTTTTAAATATTTCCAATAGTTCTTAACAGACAAACCTTTAAATGAAGTCATATAGTAGAAAGGAAATCATGCCCACTGCCATACAATGAAACCAATCATTTAGCTCAATGATTCCTTATGTCTACAAGAAACTCGGGACCTATTGTATGTAAGCATTTAAGGGCACCCCCATACTGGAGGAGCTTTATACTATGCTAACTCAGGTAAGTAAAGGTACAGCTTTTTAATGGTACAATGTTATGCTGTAAGCAGCACCATGTCACTAGGTGATTCAAGTATTACTGAGCGTGCTATTCTGTATCCAAGAGTTAGTCTTCTCCAAGTAAAGACGCCACTATCTTAGCCCATGCGAGAGGTAAGGTCATACTGCAATTGAATAGAGTAGCCAGAATAAAGGCCACTGCATGTTTCCCCAGTCTGCAACCCTTATTTCTGGATCCTTAGTGGGGCTTGCTCAACACAAGGTTTAAGCCTTTTCCTCTAGCCTGCCCATATATACCATAAAGGCAGCTCATATACCATATCACATATTTATTGCTCATAGAGACAGGACATGCCAGAACACATAGTGCAAAGGAGGAGCTGAGAACATTTTAATCAAAGCTATTCTCTTCAAAAAGGACAGGTACCTTTTAAGCCATGGCTATATCTAAAGGGAAGCTTTATTCCAAATGGGTGAAAGGTCAAGTGCTATAATTTTATATCGGCTAGGATGCAGGAGGAAACACAGTCTGTAGGGGGACCTAAACACCATTTAAAGGCCAGAAGTAAGCTGGCAGCTTGAAACATCTGAGCTAATTTATTTGAACCATACAACAGAGACTTTTCTTGACTGAAGTGAAGGCTAGAGCAAATCCCAAATTGCCAGTAATGAAAGGGACATGGAGCTATTATTTTACAGATTTGGCATAAGAATGTTGATATCATCTAGAAAAAACAGCTTTACTATCTTTGTCTATCATAATTGAATCAGCCAGAGAGTCACAGGTATTCAAGTGTCTATTCAGGTGCTGATTCACTTGTAGAAAATAGGCAGGGACCAACAACACCCCAGGTTGGTTCTCCTCCCATAAAGGTGAAAGATAACATAATATTGGTGAGTACCATGGCAACCAGAAAAGCTTACAATGAATAAATTGCTGCTATAAACTCAATAATGAAAACAATATGCTTGAACACCCACCTAAAATAGACCCAGTTAATTATATCAAATGCTTTCTCAAAGTCAAAATTTAAAACAACTTTGTTCCTCGGCCCTTGCATATAAGTTCCTAGGACACACAGGGCATCATCAGTAGACCTACCCTGATCAAACCCTATTTGAGATAAGAACCAATGATGGTAACAGAGGTTTAAGCCTCCCTTCAATAACTCTATAATAGAGTTTAATATCTATAATAAGGAATGAAATGGGCAATAGTTTTGGACATCAAAAGAGTCCTTTCTGGGTTTAGGAATCACTCTAACAGCAAGTGAATGAAATGGAGCATTAATGGTTTTAGTCTGGTCAAAATACTGAAATAAAGATTGCTGTATAATCAGAAAATGGACATGCAGTGCTTTGAGAAGCACCATGTTAAGCATATCTAGGCTAAGGCTTTGAATGCAAATGATAATTAATTGTTAGTGGTGACTTATTTTGTTTAACAAGGGAGTTGTAAAGATAGTTTCTGAGATTCCTTGAAAGAAGACATGTTTGCCCTTAAACAAAATTGGGGAGGAACATCCTCCCTAAAATCTCAACATGCCCCAGTAGGGAATATAAGGACTCACTGAACATAAGAACAAGCTGATGGATGTTCTTTGTGTCAACTAAAGGTATGACTGAGAACGTGGGTGGTATTTCTCCAATAACTTGTTAAACTCTCCTCTCCTTTTTTTTATATCAGCTTCCTTCCAGGGTTATTACCCTCTGCCAATACTCTGGTCATAGCTCTCTGTAAATTCAGCTGCACCTGCCATATCTTTAGTCCACTGAGCTGGGCACGTCTTTTATACCCCCAAGTGCACCTTTACCTCAAAATCAGGTAATCATACAAATACTGCAGTCCCTACTGAGAGCAATCTTTAGGCTTTTAATAGTTTGGTCAAGTCTCACTAAATATTTGGATTTTAGCAAACGTACATAAACTTTGAAGCTGTAATTTACAATACTCCCATCACATCTGAACTGGAAGGAAAGAAGATGATATCCAAACTAATAAAATGCCTCAGATCTATGGCAATTCCCACTATAAGGTTTGAGTCCTACAAGAGTCATAAGTTGAAGAAGAGACACCATGAGGGTGGTTGCTATATGATCAGTGCATGGTGCTGAAATAATGTCTACATCTTGGACATTAGCAAGGGTTTCATTTGATACGAGCCAGTAGTTACAGTAGTTTGATTGTTTTAAAGAACAGCATAGCAAAGGTAAATTGTTATTCATCTGGATGAAATGAACACTACATATAATTAAACATCCCAGCATTTGATTGCTTCCTTCAGCATATGGGGAGATTAACATGTCTCTCAGTATCAAGGGAAGTACTGTAGCTCGCAGTTTCCACAGCAGCATTTAAATCTCCAGTTAAAATGTCATTTAGCCCCTCTAATCAATGTCCTTACATTCATTAAACACCACATAAAAACAGCTGGAAATTGTTATTATACCATAAATATTCCTTAAGGCCACAAATCCTTGAGAAGTGTTAAAAATAGCACATAGACCTTCTCTTTCCCCTACCCTTTAAACTTCAAACAATCCCTACCTCAAGACTGGTTGTAATTTAAATTATTTAACTTTCTTCAGCAATGATTTACTAGCTTTGCATTTATGAGGGAGTTAAATCCCTGTACATTCAGAAATCAATACTTGAGCATTAATAGACAAGAATGAATATAAAGAAAGATCTTTAGGATAGGTTGTAAAGCCGCACCTTATACTTAGAACTTCAGAAGAGAGACAGAATCACAAATGACTGATATGCTGTCCCAACCTAGAGTAACAAAATTCTCTGGTAATGATCTGCATTACTATCAAGCAGTACATGCAATCATTTAGCAAACCCCTTGGTGAACCTGGTTTCCTTATTAGATTTTTTTTTTCTTTTTGTTTTTGCAATAGTTCATATACTTCCTGAAGCCCTTCCTTGCCCTAGCTTGGAGTGTAGAAGACCTAAGATCTGTAGCGCTGGATTGCTCAGATAATGAGGAATCACACATAACCACACCTCTCAGCTGTACAGAGTTTCACAGAATATCCAGATTTTTGCCTCATATTTTTGGTCTGCTTCTCATAAAATTTTGTTTTTCTGGCAAATCACTGAGGATTGACATCAGGAAATAATGATAGACATTTGAGTTACAGTCTTCACACTCTTTAGAAAATTCATGCTAATGCAAATGTTATTCTATCAACATTTCAATGTTTGTAAGAGCAATATTTAAAAATTGTCCCTATTTTTGGGCCTTTGCCCCACCCCCCCATTATATATGGCTTTGTCCAGATTTTGCAGTCTTAGAGGTTGAGAGGTATGCACATAACTTCAATGTCAGGATCTTTCCTTGCTAATTGCTGTAGTAGAGATTTCTTTTTGTTAAGCACAGTGGTTTCATCCCTAAATATGCACTCACCCTTTGGTGCCGAAGGCTGTGGGTTCTGTTCCAGCACGAGGTAGATCAATTGCTAATACTACAGTGCAGCATAAGTGGGGGAAGGTTCTGCAATCATCACCATGCCTTCCTTTGGTTGAGATGTTAACCAAGGGCCCCGCCTGCTTGAGTTGGACATAGCTCAGGTGGATGTAAGAGATTCCATGGCACCTATCAAACAATGTAAAAGTTCTCCAATGCCCTGGCCACATTTCCCCTAGTAGTATAAATACCACCTCAAGTCTCCCCTGAAAAGCTTATTTTTAGAAGATTTTCTTACATGAGTGCTGGGTTTGCCCAGTCCTGCTTTCCATGACTGAGACTGCCACTGGTGTGAGAGATAACCTTCACTGAAGCAATAGCAGAACACATTGTGGAGCAGCTGCATTTCTATAGCACTCTAGGATTACCCCTGTAAAATCCAACTTGTGGCCTAAGTAAGTCTTGTCTGGCATCCTCCTTGATAACGTAAGAATAAAGGAATTTATTATTAAGTACCTCCAATGCAGTTTCCGGATTAGTGAAAAGAAAATGGTTGCTCTAGAATTTCACCTGTACATCCACAAGGTATTTGAACAAAATGAAAATACCATTTGTATAGCAAAATTTTCTAAATGAAGAAAAGGCTAATTTCCTGTTAAGCATAATTGAGATTAAATTCTGACAGAGCCAAGCCATGAAGCCCCACTAGATGAAGGTCCTGCCTTCCTTTTCTTTGCAAAGTACAGGTTATTTGTCAGCCCAGCTATGACATTTTAGAATAAAATAATTTGATCGGGTGGTGGGGCATAAGATATTGGGCTTTTTCAATGAAAATTGAACAATCCAGAGGTAAATTCAGGAGGCTAGATAAATATTATTCTAAAAAAGAAGGCAACTTGACTGCTTTAGTAGCTTCTGGTAAACCAGACAATTAGACATTGCAGCTTCCCATTTTTTTCTAAATCATCATTTTTCCCCAGGCAGTACATATTTTACTGTATCATCTTTGTAAAGTAGGCCCATGTTCAAAAGAGAGTAGATTCTGCAAAGACACTTTTTTTCCAATGAAGAGATTTTCCATGAGTATTTGACTAGGGTTTGCTGGTGGTGACTGTGTTTAACCTTGAAGAAGCTGGTGTCATCAAGTAGAATATAACTAATGTGGGGTAAAAGGGACACCTGCTCCAGGGGCAATCTTTTAGGGGGCACAATTGGCAGACCCTGATAGTACAGGTGTGCAGCACCAGTTCATAGATATTAATGCTGATATTGTAGTTGTGGATATGGCTAAATTGTGTGGTATAGCAAAGCTGCTTAGAGGCATCTTTTTATCTAAATCTATATATATATATCTATAGCTATATTTATATCTGTATCTGTATCTATATCTATATCTGTGTCTGTATCTATATCTGTATCTATATCTATTTGGAATGGAAGTGGCATAATTGTTAAGGTGTTTGCCTCACAGACAGAAAGTACAGAGCTTGATTCTCATAACTTGAGGCAATTTGGCTAGGCGTCAAATATCCCAGAAGGGCAGCTACCTTAGTAGTTATCTATAAAGGCGTTAAGTATAAATGAGTTACCTATAGATATAGATATATGGTTTTAAACATTGAAAAGCCCTTTTCTGTTTGTTTGTTTCATTTCTATTGATTGTTTGCTTTTGCCCCTCAGTTTTGAGTTGAGTGGGTCACCAGTTCAGAGAGTTGGACAGGAAACCAAATGACCTCCCTATGATTCTTTCATATAGAGCTCTTATTGTAGCTCCAATGCAGCACTAAAGTAGCTGATTTGCCTCTTTAAAGGAAGTGTGAATAGAAGTTGATTACTTGGGAAACTAATGAAATCTACCTTTAAAACGGTGGCAAGTAATGCCAATTTTCACAATATGCAGAGCTCTATTAAGGCATATCTTTATCACATGATAACTAAAATCTGCCACCAAGGATATAATAAATTAAAAAGAAATCATTCCAACATGCATTCCATTGTGCATAAGATTGCACATTGGGAAACTATAAACTAAAACTAATAAATAAACATATTGTTTAATAAAGCACCATTTCTGAATGCATTTAAATCTGTATTCTAGAACATTTATGAGAAAGAAGTGAAACATAATAACACAATTACCCATCTCATAACATTTCAACCATAAAAAGACCACCCAGATTGTTATCATTTTAATCCATCAATGTCTGTACTTGCAAATACTTTATTGACTGTATAGGTTCATAGGTTCATAGGTTAGTACTAGGCTATCAGCCCTAGGGCCTATACAAGCCTAGCCATAACAATTCCCTGAATATTTCTTCCCACATTATTTACATTTCAAATGACTGATTGTGATGAAATGTATACAACAGGCCATTCAAATTTACTTCACACATAAGCACAGAAGTCCAGCAAAGACAGACTAAAGATTGATGAACTTTATCAACTCATCAAGGTCAGTCATTTGCATATGCCCATACCAGCAATTATAGGCAAATAAATGTTGACTGTGTGCTTCACAGATGCCTGATTGTGCTAAAATAAATAAGAATAAGCTGTATATTTCACATCTGTTTTTCACAAGCATATATGAGCCATAGTAAAGTTGTCCAACTTAATTCACACAAATACATTCTGGTCCTACAAAGCCACATTAAGACTGTGTAAAATGAGCAGATGACAAGACTATAAGGTAGTTTCATCTAATGAAAGCTAATTTCCTTGCTGAATGCTCCCCTCATTATTAACGGTAGCTTAAACCACTTTATTGGTTGTGCATACCACTTATCCTTAAGAAGAAGTAAATTACATATATTTTATTGGTAGCTTTGTATGAACAGCCTTAAGCTGAATAAAGACCACTAGCATTACACTATAAGATCAAGCCATATGTATCACAGTTTAAACAGAAGAGTACTTATGGATGAAGACATAAGAAGAAATGTTAACCACCTGACAGCATATCTTAAGTCAATATGGACACTATCTGCAAAAATAAAATTCATCTGAATACTTCCACATTAAACAAAACTGTTACTAATGCAGATGATGTCAAATATATTAAACTTTGCACATTCTATACCAAAGTTTCAATATTCATTTATTACAGCAACACCCCTAATATTGACAAAATAGGTAGCTTCACCAAGGAGTTCTGTGCCCAGCTACATAAATGCATACAACTGTAAGTCCCAGAGATATAATATAAACAAACCTCTACAGTACAAGACAAATCTCTTTAAATATGCAGTAGATAAAAACAACTTTTATGAGGAATAATAGAAATTTTACAAAACTTTGAAAAATGCTATTAGGTTAAAGTAGATCATCTGAAGCCAAAGAAAATTTCAAATCCTTTTTGGTCTATGGTAGGAAAATGAAAAATAACACCCAGTACTGTTAACATTACATAGTCTGACCCAACATACATTGGCAACATACTAGCAAACACATTTAGTGAGAATTTTAGCTCAGAGGCAGCCATCCAAAGTCTGCATATTATTGAATCTATAAATACCCCATCACCAGTAAGGGAAATGCACTTAGGTACTTTCTAAGACCAAAAATATTTTCATCACAGGACTTGATAATATACCTGGCTGTTTAATAAGCAATATGAAACAAGACCTAGAAGTCTTTCCTTAAACTGATTAACCTGAGTTTAGCACAGGCTTTGTCCCTGAGATCTCATGCATAGCAGTAATGATACTAGTCAATAAAGGTGGTAATAATACTGACCATAGGAATTATTGGTCCCTTAAGCCCAAGTGTCATATTTGCAAAGCATAGACTATATTAAAACATACTTCATAAACCTTGATATCAAAAATATTGTTATCCTAGACATACAGTAGTTTGGTTTTGTAAAGATTATATCCAGCCTAATGAATTTAGTTAATCTCTTAAATCAGGATAACATGAGCTGTTGACAGCAGTCATGCAGTTGACATAGTGCACTTTGATTTGGCCAAAGCATTTGACTCCATTCCTCATGCTAGCATAGATAGTAAATTTAACACAAAGATCCATATGAAGTAGGATCGACATCAAACTGGACAAAAAATAGAACCCACAAAAAGCAGGTGGCAGGTGCTTCATCACAGAGTATGAAGGTGACAAACCTTCTCATCAGCATTTACGTTTCTGGTCTCCAGACCATGAATCAAGTCCTCTGATTGATAACATTTGCTGATGACTGCAAATTGTGAGTCACTGGCAAGTCCCCGAACCCTTCATCAATAACTTATATTTCATAAAAAAAACTGATAAATTAAAAAGGCCTGAAATTAAATGCAAAAAAGTGCAATATTATCACAAGTGATAGACAGTCCCGTCCACCAGTATACAACATAAACAAACAAGGAAAATGAAAACATTGTTAGGAACCTTGGGACTTAGGCTGATAATTCTTTCTCTTCTGATCATTATGTGATGGTTAATCAGTAAGTCCTTCTACTTTGTACAACTTATTGCCAAGGGAATATCATCCAGATCAAATGAGGTCAGTGTTCCCTTATATTCAGAATTCACTGGGCCGACTATTGAGTACAATGCTCCTTCAGCATGTATCTCATTAAAAAGACCCCTGAGATTCCCAAGAATATCTCTGGTGTAAAATCCCTAACCTACCAGAAACAAATAGAAACAGTATCTTTATTCAGTATCTTATAGACTCATGTGAGGTGATCTATGCCTTGCCTTTAGTATCATTAGGGAACTAGTTATCCTGGATCTCTTGTATCTCTACCAATTAAATACTGTATTTCTCCATAAATAAGACCTAACCAGAGAATAAGGCCTAGCATGGTTTTCCAGGCTGGTCATGATATAAGCCCTACCCCAAAAATAAGCTCCAGTTAAGATCATCAACAACACACAATGGAAGTGTTGAATTATACAATAATAATATTATTGACACCTGTTGACTGAGGTTATCGTACTCTGCTCACCATTTTTGGACCATTTGGACACCCAACTTCTTCTCTTTGCAGACAGTCATAGGATTCTTTCCCCAGGAGTCCTCCATGATTCTTACTTTAACCCTAATCCTCACTCACACATGATGTTTGAGATCCTTGGCCCATAAACACTGGCAAGTGTACTTTGATCGGTCAATGTACAGACAACGCACATAAAACGTGCGTACTTGATTATAAATGAGCGTGGTTGTGTCTTCTTAATTGTCACTGTTTTTGTTGCCACTCCTGTCTCATAAGTCTTCAATTAACCCCTCCAGACAAGATGAGTGCAAAAAAAAAGAACTATTCTGTCGAGTACAAGAAAGGAATCATGGAGGACTCCTGGGGAAAGAATCTGATGGCTTTCTGCAAAGAGAAGAAGTTGGATCTCTGAATGGTCTGAAAATGGTGAGCAGAGTACAATAGCCTCAGTCAACAGGTGGACAAGGGAAATGCTACAAAGTACAAGTGTGGATCAGGTCAGCAACCATTATTTCCTGAGCTGGAAGACATCACCTGTGAATGGATTGCTAACAGGAGAGCAGACTTATTAATTGTGTGCAGGGCTGATATTCAAGCATTTGCCCTTGCAATGGCACCACAGTTAGAAATATCCCCAGAAAAATTCAAAGCATCACAATATTGGCTGGATGGCTTCCTTCAGTGATATGAATTGTCTCTAAGAAGATCAACAACACTGTTCAAGCTGGAAGATACTGAAGTTATTAAACGTGCACTTGCATTCAAGTCCTTTGTTGATGGCATCAACTTTTCTAAATATCAACTCTCCAACATGATTGCTATGAATGAAACTGCAGTATTTATGGGCCAAGTATATTAAAAATTGATCAGAGGGGTGCCTCATCAATCTACATAACCTCCACTGGTTATGAAAGTGCACATGTTAGCTGTATTTTTTAAATTTGTCTAGATGGAAAGAAAACCCCACCTCTAATCATTAGTAAGGGTGAGAAAGATAAGACTGAACGTGTTTCAGGCAAGCATTTATAAGGAAGTGGGTAGAGGTAATGCTGCCACTTGTTTTGCAAGGTGACGAAAGAGGTCTGCTAGTCTGGGATTCAGCCAGCACTCACCGTGCTAAAGACATGAAGAACTTCCTTGCACAGAAAAGAATAGATCAACTAATGATTCCAGCAGGAAGGCCTACCTATCTCCAGACTCTTGATATTGCAATAAACAAGCCATTCAAGCACCATTTGTGCATGGAACTCAATGACTCCATTGAAAATAGAATGAAGAGAAATCAGCGTGGAACCTTTGTATAGCCTAGCCTGCAAGAGATTATGACTTGGGTGAAGAATTCATGGGATAAAATCACTGACAGCTGTGTTGCCAACGCACTATGAGCAGGCTTCATGAACAAGCAGTGCTCATTTAAGGAGAGCTCTATTGCTAGGCATGACAGATTGGGGCCAATTGTTCTACAGGAAATGCAGTCACAAGAAATTCAAGCCAGAATTCAGGGGTTGGAGACTTATGACAATGTTCCAGAAGAAGATGACATGACTGTATTTGAATAACTTTTCTGTTATTGGGGCAACATAATTGGTTGCTTCTGCTTTCACTGCCAGGAAGCTCTTGTCAGTTTTTTTACTTTATTGTATTAAGGTAATGTTTCATTATCAAGGGGTAATTAAAAAGTAAGGCCACTAGTTCCTAGACTTCATTTTTATGACTTTCCACCATTCTTCTCTTATGGTTTGGGTAAGGAATAAAGAAAACATCACCAGTCAAAAAGTGAGTTATTCACCTGTTTTATTCCCCTCCTCCAATACACATGTATTGAGATTTTTCTGCACTTTCTGTAAAGCATGAAATATTGCACTGTGAAAGCCAAGGTATAGATATTCTGAAGTTGAAATGTTTGTTGCACTGTTTATGTAGAATACTCACACAACTGTTACCCATTATCTAGAACTGTTGCCCAATAACGGAAAAGTATTAAATAAATGTCGATTTGTGTACATGAATAAATGTCGATTTGTGTACATGAATAAATGTCGATTTGTGTACATGAATAAATGTTGATTTTTGTACATGAATAAATGAATAAATGTAGAATTGTTGTACGGGGGGGGGGAATAAGGCATCTGCCGATAATAAGCCCTAATGCGTATTTCAGCGGGTGAAAATGTGTAAGACCTGGTCTTATTTTCGGGGAAGTACGGTAAGCTTACTAATACCATAACTAGGGATTTAAATCTTTATGACCAAATAAATAAAGCATGATGAAAAGATATGATCACCATGCAGTACCCCGTCCTCCACTTCTGGTACAGACTTTTCTCTCAAATTAGGTTGCATAATAGATATTCTTTATGCAAATGGGGCCTGAATAGTTGGATGGCTTCTCAGAAATTCATCTTTGGCTTTTCCAGCCTAGACCTCTTTGAAAGAGGGAGAATTGTGGTTTTTGGGTGTGTAATAGCAAGACATAAATGGTCACAATTCTCAGTCAACTTGTATTTTCTATGATCTTATGATCTACTTTTTCAAGGCCTATTGACTTTGAAGAATAAATTCATTAAAAATTGTTGTGCTGATAATATTGCTACAACATTTCCTGAACTAGATCAGCTATATATTGGGAAATAGCTGTCAAAAACCAGCAACAAAAGAGCAAACATTTAATTAAATGTAGAAATCTTTCACAGGTCAGTCCACTTAAGGAGAATTCATAATAGATGCTGAGGATGAAGCAGTTCTGAATATCCAAATTATGCAGAGTAAACTGAACTGACAAATGTAAATTTGATCACAGTAGCTAGAGACTATGAAGAAGGCACTGCAAGAATATATTACTAAAATGTAGCATATTTAGTCTATATTACACAATCCAGGATTATTGATGAATCCAGTCATTCTTCATTAGACTGACTAAAACAAAATAATTCAATCCACATAGCTGATGTTGCAGTAGCTTTTGTTCAAAAACCCTCCGATCACAAGTATTGTTGCAAAGGACAGACATGTGAGTGTGATAAAAAAATAATGGTCCAATGTAAATCTATTCAATTTCCAACTTTCTTGCACAAAAACAGTCGCTTCAGTAATGTAATCCAACTTCCTTAAAAAAGTCCAGTAAAGCCAGAATAGTGACCACTCCACAGCATTTTCATTTGCAGATAAACCCAACCCCATAACAAGGTTCCTATCAAGAATACTGACCTTCCATAAAGTCAAACATCATAAAGTCGAACCCATATGATTCAATTTATGAAATATCAAAAATTACCAAAACATACAAAACTGTAACTTTGAAGGGGGCACAAGTCCCCCTACACCACACCTCCTGCTAATTATATATATATATATATATATATATCAACTCTGAGAATGCACTGCTGTTGGATAAAGGGCAAATTCCTCTGTCCCCACTGTACCTCAGTTTCAATAGAAATGGTTTGATTTTCCATAAATTTAATCATAGCATATGAAGGTCAATTTTATGGAAAGTGGATATTCTAAATGGAATCCCACCTAGCAATTATAATTTCTTTGTTCTCCATACAAATCACAGATGTCTGACTGTAGTTAGAATAATATAAAATAAAAGGAAAGAAAAAGAAAAGAAAACAACAGCCACAGACACAAAGTATTTCATACTCCATTTTACATAAACACTCAGTTTCTCAGGAGCTTCCATAGTCCGTATCTGTTTATCTGACCATTTATTTCAAATATTCTTCAGTAAGAAAAACTTAAAAACAGCTGCTACACAATGTATTTCTAACTCTATTATACAAAAATTCAATTAATCACCAGCCTCCGCAGACCACATCAGCCTCACAAGCATATCATCTAACATGACGGAATGACTCATCATGGGCTTATTCAGGAATACAGGCAATGTCTTTCGCTAACACCTAATGTGTTGCAGTACTGTCAAAGGCAGATTCTGAGTGGTTAACTTCATAAATTACTTGAGAGTATAGCTGATACCTGGGATGAAGGTTTATCTGTCCATACAGGCTAACAAAATCAAGATAATACATTCAATACAAACTCCATGACAGAATAATACATAATATTAGGGATATAACTGCAATAATCCAAACCACAATATAGAAGCAAAATAATCCAAACGACAAAGCCAGTAGTTTTTCCTTTTATTATGACACACCAAAACCTCTCTAGCGCCTCGGCTTAACAGCCTTCCAGGCTGTTAAGCCAAGGCGCTAGAGAGGTTTTGGTGTGTCATAATAAAAGGAAAAATCTACTGGCTTTGTCGTTTGGATTATATAACTGCAATAAGTTGAACCCAGATACAAGATCACGCGCAATAGTTAAGACTAGGATGAGTCCTATCATGGCTATCCCTCAAGGCTCTGTCCTGTCCCTTTCCTTCTTAGCATCTTTTTCTCATATATGAAATCTGAATTGGGGGCCTGGCTCAGAAAATTTGCAGATAACTGCAAACCTGAGAGCATTACCCGTAACCCTGCTTGTACCAACTCCCTGCTAGCATATTTCAACATTACCCATGAGTGGTGCAGTAGAAATAACCTTGTCTTCTGTGTAAAATAAGGAATCATTCTGGAGTTCCAGTCTGGAAAGAGATGGAGCAAGTCTGGATCTCTGTTCCAGTTACATGTAAGCTGTTACTTTTAAGCAAAACTAATTAGTTTAGTTTCAATTTGCTCAGTCTTGCAAGTATTACTGTTTCAATAGGTCTCCAGATTGAAAGTGAATTTATGATGTCTATCTCCTTGAAGGATAAAAAAAAATGGGAACATTTATTTATTTATTTTGTTTTACATTTGCTGACCAGGATTGTTCAACTGAGCTGAGGATCCCTTTTTCAGCAGAGGCCCGGAGAGAAAAGCTCCACATATTATACAGTTATCATTTAACAGAAGCTATTAACAGCATAAATTTAAATGGTTTGCAAGACATTTACATAGAAACATTAAGATTTGAGTGATAAGAAATGATTTTGACATTAGAGGTAACAATACACAGTAGTATCATATTGTCAGGTGCAGCTAAGCAAGTATATTTCTATTGAAATATTTATCTAAGGCATTAATTGTTTAGGTTTTAGAAGACAGGTGAAAATCTAGTGAAAGAAGGTTAGAGAGAACTTGGGTAGAGAATAAGTGGAGGGCAAGAGGTTGATTGTCATTAGGATAGGAGGGATGTTTATGGAGGGTGAGTAGCTGAGAGGAGCTCAGAGGGAGAAGTTAGCAATGGTGATAACTGTAGAGTCATCTGCATATTGAACCAGGGATGACTGAGGGCAAGAAGTATAGAGTTGATTAGTAAAGATATTAAAAAGTAATGGACCAATAATAGATCCTTGGGGAACTCCCATTTGTACTAGGAGAGGAGAGAGTGCAGAGTGCCATCTCACTGATTGCAGTCTGTCACTGAGGCAGCTGGAGAACCATGCAACAGTAGTAGTAGTGGAGAAGTTAAGGTTGGACAGTTTGTCCAGCAGAAGAGAGTGAGAGACGGTGTCAAAAGATTTTGGGAGGTCTAAGAATAGGCAGGAGATAAGAATGTGGTCATCTCTGACTAGAGAAGTAGTGCTAAGGAAGGGTATTAGGGCTGTAGTAGTGCTGTGTTTAGGTCGAAAACCATGTTGAGTGGGTGTGAGCAGATTTTCCTGTGTTAAGTATTGCATGACTTGTTTATGTATGCATTTTTCCAGGACTTTAGAGAGAGATGAGAGGATAGCGATAGGTCTAAAATTGGTGATATCAGAGGAGTTATCTCCTTTGTGTATAGGTAAAGTGTAGAATTGTTTCCAGATGGAAGGGACTTTAGACTCAGAGATGGACCGGTTAATTAAGATAGATACAGGGAGAGCTAGAGAGTCAGCTGCTAACTGAAGTAAATAGGAAGGGATATTGGCAGCAGATGCTGAGCATGATTTTATTTAATTTATTTTATTAAATTAAAATTAAAATTTTATTTATTTATTATTTATTTTACATTTGTTTACTGGGATAGTCTGACTGGATACATGTCCATTTTCAGTGGAGGCCCAGTCAGAAAAGCTCCAAGATGACATTCAACAAACTGTTACATTTTTACAGTTTAAAATACAAAATAAAACACAAATAAAATTATTTTTACACAGATGTAAACAAACACAAAAAACAGATGCACAAACAAATGATTACATTTTTACTCAGATGAAAAATTCTAGACCGTGTTTTTAAGAATGATAGTGTATTGAATGTCTAGTAGGCTAACCTGGTAGTAGATCCAAGGACAGCATAGGATTTATAAGTTAAGAAACAATAAAGTGTAGGCAGAAGTCCACTATGTGCACATGAGTGATGGTTAGAGTTAGTCTGGATTAGGACAAGGACATTTCTTGAATTGAGGTAGAGAGAGTTCAGATGTAAGATTAGCAGAAAGAGAATTCCAAGTTTTCCAACAGAGTTAGCAAATAGAGATTTACCAGCTGTATTGTTGGATTTGAGAGTTTGAACTAATAGTCTTTCAGATAAGCAAAGCACACTAAGGCTACTGTAGGGGGTGATGAGGTTTTTAAGCACGGGTGTATTATCTGGTTGGTACAAGATCTTGTGTGCAACTATTAGTTGGTTAACCTGAAGTAGGTTAGGCAGTTCAAGCCATCCTCGTAGATTTAGGTTATGACAGTGATAAGTTCTGTAGGCTGCACTGGTAGCAAATCTAGCAATGTGATTATAGCTGCTAGAATGTTTATTAAGGTCAGTTTTGCTGAGGTTTGTAAATAGAGGGGAAGTATAGAGGAGGGTGGAAAGTAGATGTAGATGAGCATTTACAGTTCTGGCTAATGGCGTTAGGAAAGGCTTGATCCTATATAGCGAGCCAAGTTTTTTATTAACTGTTTTAATGGTTTTATTGATATGCAGATCAAACTTAAGGTTATTATCTATTAAAACTCCTAACAGTTTGTTTGAGGAATCTGGGGAAATAATGGTGCTGTTGTTGTAAAGGTTATAGGGGCAGACCTGTGAGTGGGGGAGAACAGCAGCAGTTTGGTTTTATTAGGATTTAATATGAGATGATGGCTAAGGAGCCAATTTTCAACTGTGTTAAAAGGATTTTTGGATAGAATCTGAAACTCTGTAGATGAAGTGTCAGAGCATACTAAAGTGGTGTCATCCGCTTATTGAATGCATGTTGCATTTGAAATGACCTAATACAAATCATTGATGAAAATGGAAAATAATAGTGGACCTAGTAGGGAGCCTTGGGGTACTCTGAGGGTGATAGGTAAAAGGGTGGATAGTATGCTCTGCCGTAGGACAGCCTGTTGTCTATCACTGAGATATGATTGAAGTCATTGGATGGCCTGGTCCTCTAGGGAGATGGATTTAAAAGTATTTATGAGTATTTGGTGGTTTACCATATCAAAGGCTTTTGAAAGATCAAGAAAGATAGCAGAAGAAAGTTTGTTATTGTTTCGGTGTTGGTTAATGATGTTAGAGAATGAGAGGAGGACTGAGGTTGTACTATGGAATGGTCTAAAGCCATGTTGGGTGTTGGCTAGAAGATTATTATGGATAAGATAGTTCGGGAGTTGATTGTAGATGCATTTTTCCATAATTTTAGCCAAGGGTGACAGAATAGCTATGGGTCTATAGTTTGAAAGTTAAGTAGAGCTGCCCCCTTTATGGAGTGGGATGACATGGGATATCTTCCAGATGGAGGGAATGGATGCTTCAATTATAGTTCTATTGATCAGGATAGTAATGGGGTATGCTATGGCATCTGCAGCTTTTTGTAGATATTCTGCAGGGAGGAGATCAGCCACAAGAGTGGTAGACTTCAGTTTTTAAGTAATTTTTGGATCAAAGATGTGTAAACTGGCTTTAAGTTAGAGGGGGGGTTGGGAGCAGGGTGTAGTGGCCGGAGAATATGGGCATCCAGGGGATAATTGGTTAGCTAGGTTCTGCATGGTTGTTGTAAAGAAGCTGTTAAAGGTATTGGCAATTTCTGCTGAGTGTTTTTGTTTAGAATCCAAAGGGGTAGGAGTGGAGGACTGTCCTGGACTAAGAAGTTTATTTATACCTACCCAAAACTTTTGTGGCTTGTTTTGGTGTTTTTCTTGTAGATGACAGTAATGGTTTTTCTTGTCTAATGTGGTGGATTTTTTTTTTTGTTTAATTCCTTAGCTGTCTGTATCTAAGTTGACCTTTGCTTTTTTGGGGGGTCTTCAAAGTGGTCCAAGCCCTATTTCTAAGTAGCATTTTATGTCTGGTTTCTTTTGAAAGCCAAGGAGCAACTTTTGTTTTGGTTCTAATAGTCTGTGTCGATGCATGGATGTCAAGAATGGATAAAAATTTGGTATTAAAGTAATTTACTGCTTCTTCAAGTGGTAATTGTTTCAGAACTGACCAATTGCAATATTTGAGTTCATTCTGGAAAATTTGTGCAGTTGAATTTCTTATTGTTCCTTACTGTTTTAAAAAATGGACTTGTTGTGGATATCAGGTTTTTGCCTGATTAAATAGGTGTGGAGGTGATCACTTACATCATCCGGAAGGATCCCAGTCTTGTATTTTAGGGGATGGGTGTTAACAAGAATCCAATCCAGAACACTTGCTTTATTGTTGGGTTTACGGAACCTAGTGGGGAAGGATATGACCTGTGAAAATCCATAAAGGTTTATGTGGTAAGTGGGGGTTTCTGAGGAACACATGTTCCAGTCTATGTTGAAGTCCCCAAGTACAATGGTTTCTTGGGGGTAATTGTTGGATAACCAATGCAGGATATCTTCAAGGGTATTTATGCTATTGCATGGGGGAATATACACACAAAAGAGATGTATACATTTGTTCTTATTAATGTGGAGCTTAGTGATAAGAATTTCATCATTGCCAAACAGGGATTATTGGACACTTCAAGCATGGAATTGTACAGAACAGCTACTCCACCTCCCTTTCTATTGGTTTGATCAAGCCTTAGGATGTTATAGCCTGGTGGTATAACTTCTTTATCTGAAGTAGAAGGTTTTAGACAGGTTTCAGTAAGACATATTATGTCTGGGGAAAGAACATCTAAGAGGGCATGTGGGTGATGAATCTTATTGTTTACACTTCTGATATTTAGGTGACAGATCAAGAGTGAGTTTGGGGGTTTGTCTAAGATTTGTGAAGTAGTGGGACAGTTAGTAAAGGATCTAGAGCCAGTGGATGAGGATGGGCCAGGATTTGGGTGGATATCTCCATCCATTGTCAAGTTGCATTGTAACCTGATTGTGTGCTTCCAGATTTTAATTAATAGACTTTGGTATCTTTTGGTTTTAGGGTTGTAATATCTTGTTCTATTTGAATGCTGATACTTAGTAAATAAGGAGTTAGATGGGAGGGGATGTATTAAGTGTTCAAGCTTGTGTGGAGCTATAAAAGTGGAGGCTTGGCCTTTTGGGTAGTGGAAACTTGGGTATGTATTATATTCATAGGCAGGAAGAAGATATAGGACAAGCAGAAAGGGTAGCAGAGAGTGCAGTGGTAGTATTTTAAGTGGCTTCATTGCAAGTAAAATTGGGATTATTGAGGTTGACTTGTCCCCAGTTTAAACATTTTAAGATAGGATAGAAAGGTTAAGTACTGGAGAGCCCATTGATGACCTGGACATAGCTGACTGGTTGAAAAAAGAGGGGGTGTAGTTGGAGCACTATATATTTAGCACCACTGTGGGCAGGTGGAATTTGGGAGTAGGGTGGGGTGCGGGGGAAGCCCGAGTGCAGTGAGGGCGAGCTGAGCAGGGCCAAACCAAACCATGAAGTAGTAAGGGTCTGTGTATACTCCGTGAGTGCACTGGAGCTAAAAGTAGGTTCTTTCTTAGTTTCTATTAGGTTCCTCTCCTCCTTTTTATAACAATTTGTCCTAATAGTTGTGTTTGTTATGTTTTATAGCTTTATGGCTATGAGAGTAAATTTCACTTTTATGCCCTGGTAAGACACTTAGCGTTAAAGAGCTCACATTTAAACCATTAAGCTTTCTTGAGCAGTTTTCCACTGAGGTACTCTTTAATGGGTAGTAAGGGACTTAGTAAGCCAAATCAGGTAATAAAGGTTTTTTAAGATATTGATTGGAAGGGAGCTATTAGTGCTTCAGACCCAGTCCGGCTGTGTACAATCTAAAATGGTGCCTGCCACAGGTAATATTTATTAACTTTGGGATTGGCTTAAGGTAATAAACAGGGAAGGGGGAGGGGGAGTGTAGAGATTTGATGTAGCTAGAGGGTACAGATTTGAGGGAAAAAGTATTAGAGGAACTTGTAGTAGGAGCAGGTTCTGAGATGTTTGAAGTGGTAATAGAGGGGTTAGGGTTAAATAGCTTAGATATGGATCTTATAAAATAGGTGTTAAAGATGGTGACAGTTTCTTCTGGTGTCCCATCTGGGAATGGAGTGTAGGAAGAAGGATTTACAGGATGCAGTATGCCATTTATTGAGTTCCAAAATATTTTGGTATTATGTCTTATAGCTGTAGAAGGGTTGTAATAGAAGTTTTTTTTTGTCTTTATTAATGTGTTTTATTTTTGTTAGATTTCTAAGTTCTTTATATTTTTGCAAGTCGGCAGGAAGCTTAGTATTTGACCATGTTTTCCATGACCTGTCTCTAGTTTTGATTAGGCTGTAAAACAACTTGCTGAGCTGACATGTTGCATGTCCTGGCCAGCAAACATGTTATAGTCATTGCAGTCACTACTATTAAGCTCTGTGGAGGATCCCCCACACAGAATGAACTTTCTCAGACAGACTTGACAACATTATGGCTGAGTTAGTGAAAATTAACCAGATATTATGTGGTTTTAGTAGAGAAATTAAAATGGAAAATTAATAATGTGGAACACCCCCTCCCATCTTTCTATTTTGATCTGATCAGTTATATGATGCCACTACTGAGCTGTGAGTCTCAAATCATAAGCTAGTGACAATGCAGTCACAAAGTAAAGATTTGCAAGTTTATATCTGCATGCTCTCCCTGTTTTTGCCTGAGTTTTCTTTCGGTGTTCTGGTTTCCCCCACATTCCAAGGACATGTAGTAAATAAACTAGTGACTTCTAATTTGTCTGTCTGTAGGAGTGTGTGTGTGTGTGTGTGTGTGTGTGTGTGTGTGTGTGTGTGTGTGTGTGTGTGTGTGTGTGTGTGTGTGTGTGTGTGTGTGTGTGTGTGTGTTAACACAAACTGGAAAGAGAGAAAAGGAAACTTCTTCTCTTTTGGCTGCTCCCATTAGGGGACGCCACACTGGAGCATATGTTTCCATTTCTTCCTGTCCTCTGCATATTGCTCTGTCACACCAACCACCTGCATGTCCTTTCTCACCACATCCATAAACCTTATCTTAGGCCTTCCTCTTTGCCTCTTACCTGGCAGCTCCATCCTTAGCATCCTTTTCCCAATATACCCAGCATCCCTCCTTAGCACATGTCCAAACCAATGCAATCTCGCCTCTCTGACTTCATCTCCAAACCGTCCAACTTGAGCTGACCCTCTAATATACTGATTCCTAATCCTGTCCATCCTTGTCACACCCAGTGCAAATCGTAACATCTTTAACTCTGCCACCTCCAGCTCTGACTCCTGACTTTTTGTCAATGCCACCATCTCCAACCCATACAACATAGCTGGTCTCACTACCCTCTTGTAGACCTTCCCTTTCACTCTTACTGGTACCAGTCTGTCACAAATTACTCCTGACACTCTTCTCCACCCATTCCGCCCTGCCTGTAGTCTCTTCTTTACCTCTTTTCCACACTCACCATTATTCTGAACTGTTGATCCCAAGTACTTAAACTCATCCACCTTCACCAACTCTACTCCCTGCATCCTCACTAGTCCTCTAGCCTCCCTCTCTTTCACACACACATATTCTGTCTTAGTCCTGCTGACCTTCATTCCTTTCCTCTTTAGAGCATATTTCCACCTCTCCAGGGTCTCCTCAACCTGGTGCTTGCTCTCACTACAGATCACAATGTAATTTGCCAACATCATAGCCCATGGGGCCTCCTGTCTGATCTCGTCTGTCAACCTGTCCATCACCATTGCAAATAAGAAAGGGCTCAGAACTGATATTTGTGGTAATCCCACCTCCACCTTAAACGCATATGTCACTCCCACTGCAGACTTCACCACTGTCACACTGCCCTCGTACATATCCTGTACCACTCTTACATACTTCTCTGCCACTCCTGATGTCCTCATACAATACCACAACTCCTTTCTAGGCACCCTATCATATGCTTTCTCCAAGTTCACAAAGACACAATGCAACTCCTTCTGACCTTCTCTGTATTTCTCCAACACTCTCAGAGCAAACATCACATCTGTAGTGCTCTTTCCCAGCATGAAACCATACTGCTGATCATTAATCATCACCTCTCTTCTTAACCTACCTTCCACTACTCTTTCCCATAAGCTAACACTTTCAACTTTTTTTTCATAGAAACCATCCAATCTCTTGCTAGACAACTGAACACCAACAACTTTTACCCTCCAAATAATCTTGTTGATTCCCCCCATAACTTCACTCTTCATCCTATCTCTACCTCTTTCATCTACAAACTTATTCTCAAACTGAAACCATGCACCCCCTCTGCTGACAAACTCCCCTCTCTGTTTCTTCAAAAGGCTGCTAAACAGATTGCATACCCTATATCTATTCTCATTAATAGGACTATCCAAGAGGGAACCATACCAGATATATGGAAAGTCTCTCATATCATCCCCCTTCACAAAGGAGGTAACTCTTTAGACTACACTAACTTTAGACCTATTGCTCTTCTGTCACCTCTAGCTAAGATTATGGAAAAATGTATCCATCATCAACTTGTACAGTATCTCTCTTTACACAACATAATAGCCAATTGTCAACATGGCTTGAGACCCCACCATAGCACCACCACTGCCCTCCTTTCCTTTGTTGATACCATCAACAACTATCGTAACTCCAATCTTTTCACCTCTGCTCTATTCATTGACCTCTCCAAAGCTTTTGACATGGTGAACCATTCTTCCCTTATTAACATCCTTGAATCCCTCTCATTTGATAACCTGACTTTAAAATGGTTTACTTCTTATCTTAGCAACAGACATCAAGCCGTTCGTTGGGACAATCATATTTCTCCCTTATTGCCTGTCTCTATTGGAGTCCCACAGGGCTCCATTCTTGGCCCTCTTCTCTTCTCCCTTTACATAAACGATCTCAACACAGTAATCCCTCAAGCTACCTGCATCCAATATGCTGACGACTCCACTATTATCTGTTCAGCATCTACCTCTTCAGAACTACTGTCTCTAACTCAAACTACTTTCAACACTGGAGAAACTTGGTTTACTAGACGGTACCTCCTCCTCAATGCTAAAAAAAACAAACTTCTCCTTTTTACTCCTACCACTTGAGCCTCCCCATTAAACTTCAACATCCTATCTAATGACACCACTGTCATCTCCCCTGACACAACAACTAAACTGCTAGGAATAACCATTGACAACAATCTAACTTTTGATCAACATATCAATAACATCATCAAAACTGTTAACAAAAAAATAGGATCATTATACCGCATTAAACCATTTCTTACACCTGCTTCCAGAGCAACTATCACCCACTCCCATCTGTTATCTACTCTCTTTTACGCCGCACCTATTTTCACTAACCTTAAAAAGGCTAACCTAAATAAACTAGCAACTTGCTGCAATAGTATTGCCCGTTTTGCTACTAGTAACCCTTTTAGAACACATCACTGTCATAACCTAAAACTCCTAGGCTGGCTTGAGCTACAAAACTGCCTTATGATCTCACAACTTACCATTGCCCACAAGATACTTTACCAACCTGACAACACCCCTATACTTTCTCAACTTTTAATCCCCTATAATAATCTTACCTCCCTTCGATCTTCTGCTAAACCCATGACCAAATCTGTAAAATCCTATAACTTAGCTGGTGACTCTCTATTCACCAATACTGTAGGTAGGACATGGAATCAGCTACCCACTGATATCACTCTAATCCCCTCCTTACCACTCTTCAAACAAAAAATCAAACTGCACTTCCAAAATCACTGGCTTTGCTCCTGTAGGACTCCTAACTAAGCTTCTTCATTCCCCTTCTCTACCATAACTTTTCTCTGTTTTTATTAACCAGAAATATACATTCTTCTTTTTGCCCTGCTGCTCTCCTCTCATGCTCTGTCCCACTTCACCTTTTCTCTACCCTGTCCTCTTTTCCATCTCCTTCTCCTCTCCTTACTAGACCTTTGCATCTCACTCTTCTCCACCCTTGTATTTTATTCTTTAATCTCTTCATATGTCCTGTACTAATTCTTTTTTTTTCCCAACAGTTTATCAAAAAATTTGCTAATCCTTAGCTTTTTTATTTGTGACGCTTCTAATGACCTAGTATATTTTTTTATTAGCATGCCTTAGCTATTTGTTATTGTGATTCTTATTACTAAAGGTATATCCTTACTGTACTTTTATTATATGTCTCATTGTAATTGATTTATATGAGGAGCTTTTCTCCCCGGGCCTAAAACTGAAAATGGACATATATCCAGCTAGAATAGCCCGGTTAACAAATGTAAAATAAAAAAATAAAATAAAATAAAAATAAGTTCAAGCTGTGACTGATCAGTTTTATCCCTCTGTAGTTACTACAGCTCTGCACATTGCCCTTATTCTTAAAAATAGGTACCAAAACACTTTTTTTCTCCACTCATCAGGCAACTTCTGACTTTCCAAGATTTCATTAAACAATCTGGCTAAAGACTCCACTGCCATTTCTCCTAAGCACCTCAATGCTTCCACTGGTATGTCATCTGGACCAACAGCCTTTCCATTCTTCATCCTCTTCAAAGAAGAACAAAGGAATGCATAACTAAAATAAGTAAAGAGGGAAACTGAAAGGAGAGGCAAAGATAAATTCAGACAATAAATTCACAAATGTGATACATTATTCAAATCTTTATTATCAAAGAATTTTCTGTTTATTCATTTTTTATTAAACTAAAACAAAAAGTATGGGAAATACTTATGTATACATGGGAACGATGAGTGCATTATTATCAAGTCTTGGTGACTTTTACATTTGCATTTTGCTGATACTAATGAGATACTTTGGTTTAACATTAGACATGGTAGCATATTTAAAATTTCTGCCTTTGTGTAAAAATACTCTTTCAGTTA
Source organism: Protopterus annectens (assembly GCF_019279795.1). Lineage (NCBI taxonomy): Eukaryota > Metazoa > Chordata > Ceratodontiformes > Protopteridae > Protopterus > Protopterus annectens. Next base: position 591,495,940 of record NC_056735.1, read on the forward strand.
TATATAGTGACAACATTTGTTAAAAACAGAAAACAGCATATATTACTTGCCTTTTCTTTTTTAAAATGTTAAGGATTTTCGTCATACTTAGCAGCACCCTCAATCACTCTGGCCAGTTTCCGAGGTTGATGACTGGAGTTATATTCAATCTCCTCTTCAGCTACACAGAAAACACATACAGTGTGGTTGTTTACCTGTCAATGACTTTTTTTCCTTAATATTTCTGACATGACTATTAGTACTCCTCTGCAAAGCAGTGCAGTTAATGGTGTACTTGCTTAGTAAATGTACCTATTTCTTTAAGCATTTCTTCATATCTGATGTATTAAAACAGTCATACTGTGCTATTATTTCCTTTAATGCAAGTGAAAATAGTAGGAGTACATCTTCCTTGAAATTATTACACTTTTATATGTGTGCATGGTGTATCTGTTTGGGGAAGTGGTGTTGTCTGGAATCTTATCATACACTTAGTACAGGTCAAAACCAAAAGTACCCAGGGAAAGTCCAAGCCTGCACTGGTATTCCCAAACTTTAATCCAGCCGTGTAAAACACTGTACACTCATAAACGCATACATAGCATTTTTGTCAAGGTTTTATAGACTTTATCAGATGCAGAAATCTAATTAAATGTTTTCTCTGTAGTCTGAGAGAAAACTGAAGTTTTCCAGAGCTGCATCATATTCCATTCAAACTTTGGAATCGCGACTTCAGACTGTTGAAGTCGCGATTCCAAAGGTTGAATGGAGTATGTTGCAGTTCTCTTCAGTTTTCTCTCGGACTACAGAGGAAACATTTAATTAGGGTTCTGCATCTGATGAAGTCTATGGAACCTTGATGAAAATGCTATTTATTACAGTGTATGTGTTTATGAGTGTACTATGTTTTACGTGGCTGGATTAAAGTTTGTGAATACCAGTGCTGGCTTGGACTTTCCCTGGGTACTTTTGGTTTTGATTCTTAGTTCTTTTTGGTACCTGCAAAAACCTTCATTTTTGGACTTCCAGTATAGGTGCTACTTTCAGCTATTATGTTTGGATCCCTTTAAAATGTTGACACTGGAAATGCAGAGTGCCGACAAGCTAAAAAAAAAAAGACAGAAGCTATAGAAAAAGAGTGAATCTTGATTATTGCTCTTCTTCTTTAAACTTCTTTTTTACAGGGGGTCAAGTGTACCCTGCACTCCCTGATGTGGGAACCAACCCCCCTATGCTTGAACTTATATGTACCACCTCTGAGATCACCATACCTTGGAGAAAGGGAATAATATTATAAGAAGTGGTTATCTTAGACAGTATATGTAAGTCTATTTTTCAGCCATTCAGTCTCCATGTTTCACAACTCAATCTGGGTCCCTGTATTTCAAATGGTTACCATTATGGTTTGTATACTTAAGTTGCAGTTTTAAGTAACACACTGTAAATCTTCTTTAGGCAGAGGCAGAAGTTGTACACACACACACACACACACACACACACACACACACACACACACACACACACACACATGGATTTTAAAATGTAATATTTGAAAGGAAGTTTTCATTTCCTTTCGATTCAACCTTCATTAAACAATACATATTCCTGTTACACATGGATGCAGTGCATATATTTCATGACAATAACGTGTGCTTTGATCATTTTCTGGTTAATAAGTGTAAACATAAAAGGTGGTAGCTTAGAAATGTATACGGAACTAATGCAACTGGTCATCTCTTAAACTATTTGCTGATCATTCACTTCACACTGTAACCTCTGCCTCTCCCCCACAAAATATAACCTGGCTAGGGTGTGGAACCATCATGTACATGCAGTTAATATTGTAAAAAAATGACTGACTTACAGAATTATCATACTAATAAATATTTTCTCACTTACACAAACAGATTCCTTTCTTTACAAAAATTATATGCATGCATTTCAAGCAGAATAAGGTACTGCGCATGAAATTATGTGGCAATACAATTTTCTTTTTTTGTCTATAAATACATAACATTCATATAGATGAAAATAGTTGTGTGTACACACACACACACACACACACACACACACACACACACACACACACACACACACACACACACATCTCTATTTTACAGACATAGATATGTGTACTTTACTCGTAAGTGCACATTTGTTTTTCAACACAAAAGCAAGTCAAACATTCCTTATTTGTATACAGATACATTTCTGTATACATATACGTTTGTGTTTTATAATGCACTATGATAACATAGATACATATTTGCTGTTAGATATATTTCTTTTAGCATATATCTTCATTTGTGCAACTGTTTTATAGTTTATTTTTAAACCTATGTTTCATATAAATTAAAAATAATAAAAAATAAATATTTACCACATTACTCTGGCCTTATTGCAGTCACCTGATCTACCCACTCAGCCAGCTGGTCAGGCCTATACTTCTGTAGGTCATCTTACCTGTGTCAACAATGGAGTCCAGAGTGGATTACCCCTGTCATTGCTGAAAGGTGGTCACCTACCTCCTGCAAGATGTCAATTATTTTCAAGTCTGACCCTTTTATGCAGGTCTGAATTTTAACAAGGTGTGAATCACTCAGATAATATAGCCTAGTTTTGGTCTCGTTGTCAGACCAGCTCAGAGCAGGTTTAACACCATCATATTAACTTATGATTACTCAAGTTAGGTTGCAAATGACTTAGGAAACTGCGTTCTTTTTAAAATAAGCAATAAATAATATAAATATTGCAAATTAGTAAGAAACAGTTCAAAATGAAGTTAGATTACTAAGTTTACTTGAAGAAATGTTTGCTTTACTGATATACTGGACAGATTAGGTTAACTTAAGTGAATGCTGTAAAACTGCTATTTTTAAATGGAAGTTCATTACAGCAGCTGTGGAAATACATACTGATGACTGTGAAAGATAAATTTATTTTGCTGTCATTTAGTGATTGTGCAGACATGGTAGAAATCCAGTGATTTAATTTTGAAACATTGAAATGTCAAAGATGTTCATAGGTTCATACTAGGCTATCTGCCCTAGGGCATTTATAAGCCTAGCCAGAATGTGTTTGGCTTTCGCCACCCATTTTAAATTTATTTTGCTATGCCCTTTTTCGAGGTTAGTATACTGTGCCTCTGTCTAACAGTGACACAGAAGTGATACCCGGGGTAAACCTACGATCTCCCATCCACTCATCAAGATTCCTCTTGAACAGAGTCAATGAGGGACTCTGCCTAACCTGGACTGGGATTTTATTCCAGAGTGAAGGGAGCCTCTGGGTTATGAATCTGTCCCTCCAGCATGTCCTATTTATTTCAGTGCTGAGGTTCAAGTCTCTTGAGCGTGAGCTCGATGGGATTTGGATTTTCTGAGGTGCAGCATGTCCATTAATTCCGGGTTGGACATGGCTTTATACGTCAGGCACAGATCACCTCTGAACAGGCGGTATGCCACTGAGCAGAGTTGGAGTTTCTTTAACCGGGCAGCATATGGCATCTGTTTGAGCCCTTTGATCCTCTTGGTGAGGTACTTTTGGGGTCTTTCCAGTTGCTGCAGGTGTCTGGTAAGGTACATCCCAAAAGGGGCATTGTACTCAATTATGGGCCTGATGAGGGATGAGTAAAGAGGCACGATGACCTCCCCTGATCTAGATGTGAATCCCTTCATGATTAGGTGGGCTATATAAAATGTTTTTCTAACCACTTTGGCCACATGGTTGTCAAATGAGAGATTGCTATCAACTTGGGTCCCCAGGTCCCTAATTACTTCTTCTGTACTTAATGGATTACCACCTATGTGGTAATTTGTGGGCACTTTGTTTTTGCCAAAGGGGATGACTATACACTTTTGGCATTTAGCTTGAGGCCATGGCTCTGGCACCAGTTGTCTGTTTCTATGAGGCCCTTTTGGAGGATGCTTGTGTCGGCTGGAGAGTCGATTATGGCGCCCAGTTTGCAGTCATCTGCGAACTTGGTCAGCCACAGTCCTTCCGTGTTGGCCTGTACCTCCTAGAAATATATACCGAACAAGAGAGGTCCCAGGACTGAGCCTTGTGGGACACCACTTGTAACTGGTTTGGAGTCTGACATGGCTCCAGCAATTCTAACCATGTGGGTTCTGTCCTTGAGCCAGTTTGCAATCCATCTAGTGACATAGGGGTTTATATTTAAGCTGGTGAGCTTATCTATAATGCCTGAGTGAGGTATTGTATCGAAGGCTTTTGCGAGGTCCAGGTAGGCTGTGTGGACCACCTTCCCCTCGTCAATGGCCTTGGTGACTGTTTCAAAGAAATCAACCAGGTTTAAGAGGCAGGATCTGCCCTTAACAAAGCCAAACTGGGTAGGATCTAGTGTCTGTAGGTCCCCAATATCTTTATTTATGAGGTCCATGATGATCCTTTCCATAGCTTTGCAGACCAAGCTAGTCAGGCTTATGGGGCAATAGTTGCCAGGATCTGTTGAGGCACCACCTTTATGGAGAGGGACCACTGTTGCTGTACGCCACTCTTTGGGCACATATTCTGTAGTAAGGCTGAGATTGAACAGTAGTTTTATGTTTGGGTTTAGCTCTTCTTGGAGTTCATGTAGGACGTAGCCCGGGGCACCATCTGGTCCCATTGATGCTGTGTTTTTTGTTTGGAGAGGGCGGCTCTTACCTGAGCATCTGAGATGTCAGGGGGGCAGCACTCTGCTGGGATAGATATTTGCCCTTTTGGTGGGGAGGCGGGGGGAGTTTGCGCTGAACCTGTCAGCTAGGATGTTGGCAATGTCTGTGGGTTTGGTGTATTTTTTGTCATTTAGGACTAATTCTGAGCATATCTGGAAATTACCACCCAGGTTCCTAACATAACTAAAGAAAGCCTTGTGATTATCCTTAGTGTCCTGTGCAATTTTTCTCTTGAAGCTGGCCTTAGACAATTTTATGAGTGCCCATAGTTTTTTGCTAATACTGATCAGTGATGCCTTCCCTTTTTGGGATTTTGCTCTATCATTTAGTAGCTTCCTCCTTCTATTGTATAGTTTGTTTATGGCTGGGGTCCACCAGACAGGACGTCTGCCTTTGGAGGATTGGGTCTTGGTTTTATTTGGGATCGCATGATACATGCATTCCTGAAGGTGTTCATAGAATGCATTTATAAAGGATTCTGCGGTCTGGGCGTATTTTCCACAGGCCGGGGCTTTGAAGGATTCCACCTCGGTTTTGAGGAGTGTGAAATTTGCTTTAGAGAAGTTTTTCACTGTGATTTTCTGGGCAGGGGGTGGGGTCGGGATGTGAATATCCAGTGAGATTAGTTTATGGTCTGATCTTACCAGTGAGGGATACACTTCTGGTCTGGAGCATAGAGTCCCCATGTTGGTGATGATCAGGTCCAGTATGTTTTCCCCTCTTGTGGGAGTGGTAACAAGTTGTTCCATAGCATTTGAGTTTATAAATTCTAGGAACCTTTGGGCTAGGGTGTTGGAGCTAGAGTAATGCTCCCAGTCTATGTTTGGGTAGTTGAAGTCGCCCAATATAATGGTGTTTGGAGAGACCTTCATATTTTCCAGTGTTCTCAGGAAGGCCGAGTGGGGTTCCTGGGTTTGGGAGGGTGGTCTGTAGCAGGCTATAAACTGGAAGGCAGTTTTACCCACTGTTAGCTGCACATGGATAGTCTCTGATGCTTCGTGCTTTGCCACCAACCTGGAGGTGTGGGTATCTTTGATGAATAACGATACTCCCCCTCCTTTTGTGGTTCGGTCCAAGTTTTGGGGCCGAAAAGCATGGTATGAGGTATAACCTGGTAGTGCTGGGGTGCTCTTGGGAGCCCTGAACCAGGTTTCTGTTACTGCACAAATATCAATGTTCTCCATGCTAAGGAGAGTTTTGAGTGCGTGCATCTTGAGGTTTAGACTTCTGGCATTGAGTAGCATTACTCTTAGTTTCTTATCCCTTGTGATACCTATGGAGGTGGGTTTGTCTTTTGAGCCTTGCCTAAAAAAGGCACTATGGGGTAGCAAGAGCCTTTGCCAATATCCAAAAGCCCAGGGGTGACAGGTGCAAGCCGTCCCTAGTGAAGCATCGTGGCTTGTCGAGCATATCATCCCAAGCTGACAGGCATTGGATCCCCTTTGAATGACACCAGTACTTAAGCCAATTGTTGAAATTGATCAACTTGTCTTCATATTGTGGCATCATTCTTGGTGAGGGTAAGATGCTACTCAAGGTCAGGGTCATACCGGCCTGGGCTACATGCTCAGAGAGCTCCTCTATGTCTCTTTTCATGTAGTCCAGGGAGGTACATCTCAGGTCATTCACACCAGCATGGACAATGACTGAGTCATATTTGCACTTGCCTTGGAGTGACCTGAGTGCTTGTGTTATGTGGCGGATCCTAGCGCCCGACAGGCTGCTCAACGTAACCCTCTCCTTGTTCAGCCTGGTGAGTGGGACGTCAGTGTGCCTGACGATAGAGTCACCTATTACAAGTGTATCAGGTGTATTGTTTAGTCTTAAGGGCTGTGACTGTTCAGCACACTGGCTTTGTTAGATATGTGTTGCACGTGTTTTGTTTTGGGGTAGCGGTTGCTTGGGTGTCTGCTTTGGCGGTCTCTGCTGCTTAGGCAGATCTTTATTTAGAGCCTCTGAGTATGTTTTTGTGTGATTATGTGTTTGGTTTGCTGTCGTGGTAGGTCTATGTGAGACTGGAATTGTAGTGAGTGTGGTTTCCTCCTCCTCCTGACTGGTTATGCCAGTACTTAGTTGAGAGAGCTTAGCCTCCAGTTTGGCTATATGGTTGCATCTCTCACATGTGTTGGAATTTGTTGGGAGGAGGAGAGGGTTGTCTGTGTACATGAGGCAGTTGTAACATTGCCTCAAGATTCCCAGATTCACCAGCTGGACCAGAGAGGAGATTGACAACTGACCTTTGGACATGCTAGAATAATATTGGGAATTCCTTTATAATTGAAAAGAAGGGCCAGTGGGGAGTGAGGGTGTAGTGCTTTTCATTTTTAGTGCTGACTTATATAATTGTTTTAGTGAACAAGTGCCAGGTAACTTAAGTGCAATGTGTTACAGGTAACTTAAATGCAAAAACAACAAACAGTAACTTTCTTTCAAGTGAAACAAGGAAATAAGTAGAGTAAGCAATGCAGATATCACTAGTGATCCACAGAAGCACTGAGAAACCGCGTATTAGGTGGAATTAGCATTCCAGAGAAATAACAAGCAAACAAACAACAAGCATATAAACAAAACTAGATTCAGCAGTCCTGGATCTAGTCTATGCTACAGCAAACAAGTTGTACCATTTTCAGTAAGATACAGTTCAAATATTCAGGCACTATAAACCTTTAACCAGAAATTCCCAGCTCAGAAGGGCAGAGTCCAGCCTCTTCTCCCACAAGAGTGCAGACCACAAACTTTCTTAATGTAAAATAACTGGCCTGAAGCCCAAGTGCTTAAACCAGAACTAATACACTTTAAGAATAACAGACACTGGGCTCTCAATCAGCAGTTCCCAACTTAGAAGGATGAAAGCTACCTGTCCTGCCACCACAGTGCATGCCACAAACCTTCCTAATGTAAAACAACTGGTCTGAAGCCCAAGTGCTTAATCCAAAAGACTTAGAATGATAGCTACTCTTTAATCAAGTTACTACCAAGCAGTAATAAATACAATTGAATACTTTAGAGAATGCCTGGATTAGTGCTCAAGTTACACAAACAAAGCTAGATCCAGCAGGCCCGAATCCAGTCTATGCCACAGCAAACAAGGTGCACCAACTTCAGTAAGAAGCAGTTCAGATATGCATGCACTATCAGCCATTAACCAGAAATTCCCAGCTCAGAAGGGCAGAGTCCAGCCTCTCTTCCCACAAGAGTGCAGACCTCGAACCCTCTTAATGTAAAATAACTGGCCTGAAAGCCCAAGTGCTTAAATCAGAATTAATACACTTTTAGAATAACAGACATTGAGCCCTCAATCAGCAGTTCCCAACCTAGAAGGATGTAAGCTACCTGTTCTGCCACTACAGTGCAGACCACAAACCCTCTCAGTGCAAAACAACTGGTCCGAAGCCCAAGTGTTTAAACCAAAAGGCTTAGAATGAGTTACACCAAGCAGTAATAAATACAATTGAGTACTTTTAAGATGATGCAAAAGTAAAATAAAGTAGGTAGAAACACAAGTACAGTAAAAGCAGATGAAATTTTTATTTATTTTTTTTCTGAACAAGTGCTGAGATCAAAGAAACAGATTTGAGTGCTGAAACTAGAAAACTGGCTAGTTATAAGAAAAAAAAAACTAAGCTAGAAGGCTTCCCTCCAACACAGAAGGGCTTGGGGGCTCAGAAGCCTACAAATAGTCTATACCACTTAACAGGAAAGGCAGGAAACAAGCTTAATTTTTTTTTCTGTTTCCCATATGCTCTCTTTGTACACAGTAGGAGTGCCTGAAATCAGAATATGATCTCACTGCACTCAGTTGAGTGAGCAAATGAGGTGGGCCCAGAAGGAGTATCCAAACACAAATTTACAAGAGGGGCGGGCAGTGTCAAGGCCACTATGATTAACACCAAAACAAAAACAGGGAGGGTGGGTGGGACTAACTGAAGAGCAGAGTCAAAACTTCCAGTTCAGTTAATATTCCTGCAACACAGTTAAAATCAATTTAAATACTGTATTTTTTTAAAAAAAAGTGCAGATAAAGGTACTTAAATTCTCTTATACGTCCAGTTGAATACAGCAAGTTCTTAGCCGGCCAAAGCTGAGGTTTTTAAGCAGAAAATATTTCACACTGTACCACTTAAATAGGCAAGGACAGGAAATCAAAGAATGTGGCTACCCCCGCACCTGTAATTACTAACAAATAACAAAATTCAGCAAACACTTACTAACTTCCAGTTCAGTTAATATTCCTGCAACATAGTTAAAATCAATTTAAATACTGTATTTTTTGAAAAAAAGTGCAGATAAAGGTACTTAAATTCTCTTATATGTCCAGTTGAATACAGCAAGTTCTTAGCCGGCCAAAGCTGAGGTTTTTAAGCAGAAAATATTTCACACTGTACCACTTAAATAGGCAAGGACAGGAAATCAAAGAATGTGGCTACCCCCACACCTGTAATTACTAGCAAATAACAAAATTCAGCAAACACAGACTAACTTCCAGTTCAGTTAATATTCCTGCAACACAGTTAAAATCAATTTGCACAACATAAATGCATCTGAAATGGCAGATTTCTGTGTGCAACTGCTGAATTAGAAAATTACAGTATTATCAGTACAAGAAAGTGGTAGGGGCTAGGAGAGGGATGAACTGTTTGCCTTACTCTCGTAAATGTATTAATGATGGTGCAAATAGTAGTTCAACACAACCTTAATTCTCTGGATTGAGGCTCTATATGTGTCTTTAATAATGCATTTTGTGTCAACCAACTTTTTTATGAGATGGCAGGCATACTTTCTTTGTTGTGTTGTTTGCCTCATGATTACATCAAATGTTTTTTGTGAATGACAATGGCATATTGTTTTATGTGCAATAGTAATGCAAAACCAGGTATCAAGGGAGAGAAAAGATAACTTTTTACCATGAGGAAACTGCATCTTCATGGCAGCCTTTAGGACATACAGCAAACATGTTTTTAGAAAAGTGGGCCCAAACATCCTGAGATGGCAAAAGCCTGTAATCAAGTTGCTATGGATATAAATGTCATCACTGGAAGGAAATAGAAATTAACACAGTATAAAAATAAGGCAAATGATGTGGTAGGATGTATTAGATCTAAGGCGAGGAAGAATCCAATTGTCCTTACCAGTACAGGAGGGTGTCCTCCAACACTTATTCCTTTAACACCAAGTTAGGAACACCTCCTCTCCATTCATGGGGTTTAAGCGTGACACAGAAGAAGATGGGACTGAAATAACCAGAGATGGATTGGACATTGTCTATTACCAACATCTGCAGCAACACAAGTCTGTTCAGGAAGGTTGGTTTAAAAGTAGTAACTTGCATTAGACAATTAAATTCTGACATGGAATGATTACATTTAACACATGACAATTACTATTAACAGGAGAACACAGCACATGATGACATTACATTTATGTTTGTATAGGAAGAAAACCTGTGCACTTCTACACAAGTATCTCCAAACCCAGATGAACACATTTCCAGATAGTGGCAGAAATTCAGTGTTCACAATGTCACCTTTACAATGAGGCACCATGAATAGGAATTTGTCAGTTTTATTTATTTAAAATTTGTTAACCGGAAAATTCTGATTTGGAACAAAGCCAATTTTTAGCAGAGACCCAGGGAGTAACACTCCAGATGCGTGTCTTTATAACATGGGGGGAAATGGGAGCACCTGGAGAAAACCCACACAAATGCAGGAAGGACATGTAGACTCTGCACAGAAGGCACCCCAGTGCAGAATTGAACTGGAGAACCTCTTTCTGTGAGGCAACAATGCTACCGCTGCACCACTGCGCTGTCCACCCAGTTACCTAGGAAACATGTAAAGCATTGGCTTTCCAGCAGCAAACATGCTGTGACATTTTGGAGCTCACAGCACTGCCACAGAGAGACAGCAGAAAATGGTCAAGGGTCCTCCAGGATATATGGAAGGATTTCCAGCACTACATGGAAGTGGCAGAGAGTAAGGGATAATGCCATGATCACACTGAAGTGTAGCATAGTGGCATACCAAGCATTCAGGGCTGCTTCTATTTGTACACAAGTTAGGACTTGCCAGACTTAAGTAAGTGTAAGTCCTGAAAGAGGAAAAGGAAGAAGATGGGGTGCTGAGAGGACACATGGAAGCAAGTCATGCGGGACTATCAGTGCTTCTCAAAAAAATTACTGCTGCATCTTTACCTGCACAGTCATATGCTGTCATGCCTATTAGCTGTTCAGATTTGCAGAGAATGTCCAGATTTTTGGCTCATAATTTTGTCATTGCCTCATAAAATTTATAGTTTTCTGACCAATCACTGAGAACTGAATTCACTAAATAATGAAATACATTTGAGTATTTACTATTTTTTTCACATTTGTTGACTGGGATAGTCTGACTGAGCATGTGCCCCTTTTCACCGAAGGCCCGGAGAGAAAATCTCCACCAAACAAAAACATGTAGGGTACTCCAGTACAAAATATGCAAGAAAATATACATATTAGAGGATGAACTACAAAATAGAAAGTAACATACACTTGTATAATATATAGTTCAGATTTATATAGAAAATATATAAAATCACAAAAAAGCTAATATAAGAATAAGGAAAATAAGGAAAATATTAAAACATAACAGTACAAGAAAGGGAATATAACATTTAGGAAAGGAGTTAGGTAGGAATAGAGTTAGGGATGAAGGAGAGTTGAGAAAAAGGTCAGAGAAGGTAGATATATCAATACGTTTGGAGAGAAAAAGTGTGAAGGGAAGTAATACTAAGAGGAGGAAGAAAGAAGAGGGGATGGTGAATGAAATCTGGGTGTAAATAGACCAGGACAGGAAAGACAGGAGAAGCTGAAAGTTGAAACAGGAAAGAGAAGGATATCAAGTGAGATGATTACAATGACAAATCCAGGCTCTGTTTAGGAAATTGTTAAGAGCAGTTTTGAGGTCATGAAAACTGGAAATATGTATGAGGGCTAAGGGAAGCTTATTCCAAGATAATGCAGGAAGGTAGCTATAAAGGTTTAGTCCTAAAGATTTTTTTGGCTTATTGATATGCAGGAGAATTTGATCAGAACTTCTGAGAGAGCGAGGAGGGTTTTAAAGAGAGACAGGAGAGAAGAGGCTAGGGCAGGAGGAGGGTTGATTTAGAATGGTGTGGATAATGAGAAGCTGTATATATAATAGTTGGTTTGGAAGCTCTAACCAGCTGAGAGTATTGAGAGCAAGAAAGTGGTGATATTTAGGTGGCAGCTTGGCTGTGAATCCGGCAACTTTGTTGTATGTCATCTCAAGTTTGGAAAGAAGTGAAGATTGCAAGTTCGTAAGGGTTTGAGAAGTGTAAAAGAGGTTAGGGAGAACATAAGCCTGGGTTAGTGAAATTCTGGAATTGGCTGTTAGGAACTTTTTATTCCTATAAAGAAGGCCATGTTTTTGGTGGGTCTTCTTTATACAGTGGTGTACATGGAGATCAAATTTAAGTTGATCATCAATGATTACTCCTAGGAGCTTAGTAGAGGGCTCAGATGAGATGATAGTGTTGTTAATGGAGGAGATGGTAAAAGAGGATTTAGGATGAGAGAGAGAGATTTAGGAAGGAAAAGTGGTAGTTTTGTCTTTTTAGGGTTTAGAATGAGTTTATTAGTTAGGCAGGTTTCAATGAGATTGAAGGAGGTTTGAGTAAGATGAGCAGGTCAGTGGGGTTGTCAGCTATAGTGATAATGGTGGAGTCATCTGTATATTGTATGAGGGAAGACTGAGGGCAGGATGTGTAGAGTCAATTAGTGAAAATGATCAAAAGAAGTGGGCCAAGAATAGAGCCTTGTGGGACTCCCATTTTTATAGTGAGGAAGGGAGAGAGAGCTGAGAGCCATTTGGCAGAAAACCATGAAATAGTAGTATGGGAGAGATTAAGCTGAGATAGTTTGGAGAGAAGGATGAAGCGGGAGATAGTATCAAAGGATTTAGAAAGATCTAAAAACAGGCAGGAGACCAGTTTATTATTGTGGGTTCCTATCACATAGTCGAACTTATAAAAGTTTGCGCCCCATATGGTCTAGACCATAAGTTCGAACTTGAACAAGTTTGAGCGTTTAAACAGAAATCTCTGTAAGGGGAGGTTTCCATTCATTTCAATGTGGTGCAATCTCGGAGGTGATATACTTAAGCAGCGGGGGTGTGCGGGGTGCAGGCTCCCTGCTTACAACAATTTATTTTGTTTTTACTTTTTTTATCATTAGTTGAAGTTTTGTAACTTTGAATGGAATGGTTTGAACATTCCATGTTAGAAGTTACAAAATTTCTACTATGTGATGTAGACCCTATTAGTGTCACTAGCTAGAGGGATTGAGTTAGTAAAGGAAAGTTTTGCAGTGGTGGTGCTATGGTGAGAGTGGAAGCCATGTTGTGTACAGGTGAAAAGATTTTCTTGAGTGAGGTAGGACATGAGTTGCTTGTAAACACAGTGCTCAAGAGTTTTGGAAATGGGAGAGAGTATAGTAATAAGGTGATAGTCTGAGAGTTCAACAGAGTTTCCATCTTTATGGATAGGTATGATGTATAATTTCTTCCAGAGAGTAGGGACAATGGATTCATGAACAGAGCGGTTGATAAGTAAACAGACTGGGTATGGTATGGAATTAGCAACAGTCTTTAGAAAGATTGGTGGAAATTGTCCACAGAAGAGGAACAAGGCTTAAGTTTGAGGAGACGTTTTTAGTGTAGTTAATAGGAATGGGATTGAGTGAGAAAAGGCAGTCTTGTAGCAGAAGGGTGGCAAAAGGTAGGGGAAAATTAGAGCGGGCTGTTGGAATGAGTTTATGTACGGTATCTATGAAGTCAGCATTGAAGATAGAGGCATTTTCCTGGGGTGACTTATCTGGGTATGGATTTGAAATTGAGGGGTTACCAGGGAGAAAAATATGGTTGATAGTGTTCTAGAATTTTTGGGGATTTATAGGTTAAGTAGTTTGGGGTGTGTGGTAGAATTTCTTTTTGGTCAAGGTTAATGTGTATTTTAGACAAGTTACAGAGTTGTCTATATTTTTGCTTTTACACAGACTTTCCATGAAGAGTCCCTGTTATGCATGAGGGATAGGGCTGACTTGGAGAGCCAGGGGGAAGAAAGAGATTTAACTCTAACAATCCTAGGTGGGGCTAGAGAGTTCAGAGTATTAAGGAAGATAGTGCTGAATTGAAGAACTTCATCATTAAGAGAAATGTGGTATAGGAAGAACCAGTCAATAGAAGATAAGTAGTAGTTAAAAGTACTGGGGTTGAAGTTAGTGAGTTTACAGAATTCCTTAAATTTGTAAGGATGATGGATGTGGGAGGAGAATCTAAGGACACAGACAGGGGAATGATCACTAATAGAGTCAAGCAATGATTCAGATTAGTGGTAGAGTTTGGGATGAAAGACTAGAATCCAGTCAAGAATAGAGCTGGTGTTTGTAGGTTTGTGAAGGAAAGTGGGAGAAAAAATAAGTTGGGTATAGCCATAAAGGTGAATGCTAGTGGTTGAGGAATAGGAGGTGAGGGACAGCAAATTAATACTGACATCATCTAGTATGATAGTTTCATTTGGTATAGTGTCAGTTGTCCAGTGAAGAATCTGTTAAAGTAAAGGAATGCTATTTCCAGGGGGTATGTAACTTGCAACAATTGTTAGGGTTTTGTGATGGTTTAGTTTGCAATTAGCCAAAATAAGTGCAGCTGTGAAGAAAGGGGAAGGTGGGTTAGTTAGAGGAAATAAAGTTAAGTGACCTGAGTACATAATGGCAATACCCCCTCCTTTTCTCTGGGATCTATCATGGAATAAGATGCTGTAACCAGGGGAGAGGAATTGAGTGTCAGAGATATGAGGTTTCAATCAAGTTTCTGAGATAGAGATTATGTCAGGAGGGTATTGAGATATCCAAGAGTGAAATTCAGTACATTTGTTAAGAATGCTATGTATGTTGATTGAATAGAAGGAGAGATGCTTAACACTAGGGTATGGTTGTACCAGAGTTGTAGTAGTAGTTTTGGTAAGAGGAGATGAGTTGAAGTGTGGGGCAGGGTTTGGATGAATGCCACCTGCAAGTCTGAGGGTAGGTTTTAGTTTGTATTTGTATTGAGGAAAGTGTTAGGAATTAATCAAATTTTAGGGAGAGTATATTCAGTAAAGGAAAAGAGAGTGGGTGAAATTAGATAGGAGAAATGTATTAAAGTTGTAGTAGTGAATGAGGATATGGGGAGTTAGAGTGAATGTGAGGTTGAGTATGGTAAGAGGTGATGTGAGAGAGAAAAATAGAAATGAAAAGAGGAAATAAAAAAAGCATTATGATGGATTTGGAGAAAGATGAAGGGGAGGTGGATGAATGAAAAGCAGTAGATTAAATAGGTTTGGCAAAGGGGGAAAGGGATGGGATAGGTGAGTGTGGATGGAATGTATCAATAACTAAATAAAATAAGGGGAGGGGATTGGAATAGAAAAGAAAATATATGATTTGTAGAGGAAGTGAGGTGAGGAGGGGTAGAAGGGGAGGGCTACAGGAAGGAAGCTATAAAGGAAATTGAAGTGGGGTGGGTGGGAATGGTGGTAGGGTAGGGGAGCGGAAAGAGCAGATGTGGAGAGAGGGTGAATGGAGTGGGTTAGAACAAAGCTCAAAGAATAAACCAGAAGATACAGAAACAAACAGAGAGGTTGAACATGTAAAGTTAAGTGTGTAAAAGTACTTAAATCCACAGAGAGGCTGCACTAGACAATTAGCTATAAAACTATATTAGTGCATGTATAAGAGTATAGTAGTGCAGAAAAGAGTGAAATAATAACTGACGGGAAGAGCAGAGTGGCAGAAAGGGGTGAAACAGAAAAAGGTAATAAACTGACAGGATGGAAGAAATAGAGTGAAGGTAAGTGTCAAACAGGAGAAGGGCAAAAGGCTGAAGGGGAGCAAGAGGAAAAGGCTGGTTCAGTGATGTGCTACAGCAATGTAAACCTAAACGAAATTATAATAAAGTAAAAAGAAGTTCAGTGTAATGTACTTAAAAAGTGCAGATTTGCTGTTCTGCAACAGAGAAGGCAGAGATTTGCATTTTCCTAGTAGTCAAAGCAGACTGATGGTCCTCAATTATAAGTAAGTCAAGATATAACCTAGAAAAGAAGATAGAAAACATATTAGAAGATGGTATAAAACACAGGTGTTAAAAAGGAGGTGTTGAAGATAGAGAAGAAAGCAGGGGAGGTGTATCAAAGAAAAAGTCAGAACAAGAGTGCATAAAATATAGGGAAAAGCAGAGAAAGGAGCAGAGACAATAGGTTTAAACAAACTTAAATTATTGGCTACATAAGCTGCTTAACAGTAAACATTGCCACATAAGGAAATAAACAGCATACTTGAAATGTGGAGAGATAACAAGTAAAATGGAGGATACACTTTCAGTTTAGGACTAAAATGCAGTGTTATGCACACATTGAATATATTGCAACAAGAAGTTTAGAGTAAAAAGTTGCAGTGTTTAAACAAAACAAGCACTCTGCAAAATAAACCTACTGCCTTTCTATATCATAATGTTACTAATATTACAGAAATAACTGCAAGATGTACCATACTAAAACAGCTGCTGCATAAAAAAGTTAGCCTGTTTAAGTTCAAGTCAAATAAGAAAATAAACAAAAATACATGTACCATGGACAAAGTACAGCTTAAATGGCTGATAACAATGATCAAAACCTCTGACAGCAATTAGGAAACCAAATACGATACAGACAGAAAGCAAGATGCAGTCAAACACATTGACCAGTTCACTTTTCAGTTCCTTCCTCATGGCCAATTAAACACAGTGATAAGCGAATGGATCCATTGCTTCCACAGCATAACAAGCAAGAATGAAACCACTCAATCCTAGAGCTATCTTTTCCTTTCTGATGCTTTACAGAACATGAATTAATGTGATCACTGTGGTTGGTAAACCATGCCTTCTTCCAGAGACTTTTGGGCAGGAATTGAAAGCAGAACTGTAAACCTAAAAAGAAAATTATGCTCATGCACACTACCAAGACTGGCAAACTACAGGAAGTTTGTAGGGAAGCAGGAAAAATGGTAGCAGATGCAGGTAAAGATTTTATATGACACAATGCATGATGGGAGGGGGTAGAAAATGAAAGCAAGAATACCAGTACATAAGAACGATACATAAAGGTGTTTAATAAAAGCAGAAAGAAAGAAAGAGCAAAACTCAAAGAATAAACTGGAGACTACAGAAAGAATCAGGGAGGCTGAACAAGTAAAGGTAAGTGTGTAAAAGTACTTAAATCCACATAGAGGCTGCACTAGGCAATTAACTATAAAATTATATTAGTGCATGTATAAGAGTATAGTACTGCAGAAAAGAGTGAAATAACAACTGACAGAGAAGAGCAGAGTGGAATGAATGGGGTGAGACAGAAACAGGTAATAAACTGATAGGACTGAAGAAAAAGAGTGGCGGCAAGAGTCAAACAGGAGAAGGGCAAAAGGCTGGAGGAGAACAAGAGGAAAGGCTGGTTCTGTGATGTGCTACAGCAATATAAACCTAAACGAAATTAAAATAAATTCAAAAGAAGTTCAGGGTAATGTACTTATAAAGTACTTATTTGCTATTCTGCAACAGACGAGTCAGAGATTTGTATTTTCCAGTAGTCAAAGCAGACTGATGATCCTCAGCTATAAGTAAGCCAAGATATAACCTTCTTCCAGAGGCTTTTGGGCAGTAATTAAAAGCACAAATATAAAGCTAAAAAGCAAATTACACTGATGCACACCACCAAAACTGGCAAACTACAGGGAGGTTGTAAGGAAACAGGAAACATAATATCCTTTAAAAATGCATGCTAACACAAATCTTGTTATTTTAGCAACTTTCAAAGTTTATAAGAGCAATATTTAAAATATGTCCCAGTTTGTGGGCCTTTGAGCCCCATTATTTTAATCTTTGCCCAGATTTTTTTATACTAAGATGTCAAAAGGTATGTATGCCATCTATGAGCCTACCCCATAGGGTCCATTATTAGTGCTGCTTTCCGGTCACCATTAGTCATAATAGGACTGTAAGTGGGAGCTACAGTGACATCATGGGTCCATTCACCAGCAAACCAGCACATGATCATGTTGTGCAAAATGCAATATGCACTAAACATCCTGATTGCAGTAGCTGGGTCATACTGAAGGGCATGTTTAGACTTGTACAATCACATAGAATACCTTCAAGAGGCCAAAGATTCTTTTGATATCAGTATGGAACTGGCACAGGGCTGTGTTGTAACTGTCTTCAGAATCACTACTTGTATTTTTCACTTCTGTCATGAGCTATGGCTCCAGTGGATGTCCAGCATCACCTGAATCAAAAAAAAAAAAAAAAAGAGAAAAAGAAAGGGGAGCGCAAAGCAAAGAATAAATGGTTCAGTTTTCAGCAATACATTTTACCATGAAAAAAGTACTTAAATAAAATAAAAAGAGGAAAGAAAGAAATATCTTCTACATACCAACAAGTTGACCACTGGGCACCATATTATGCTGGAAGAGGTGGTAGAGTGAACTAATGTGCCAGATATGGGAATCATGAGACTGGCAGGATGCTGGGCATAGACATTGATGATGCATCCCAATAAATTATAAACACACACACACACACTACCTGGCAATTGATGGAATGGTATCCCGTCCTATTGCAGTATCTTCCCCATGGTCCAGATGGTGCCCTAATTGCAGCATTGGTCCAGTTATCACACTGAATAACTCAGGGAAACTTGCTACCCCATAAAGACACACATGGCCCATGCTTTCTCCTAAGATGACATCAGGAAATAAATGTACTGACCTATATCTGTCAAGGATACATCTAGGAACTGCTAAAATATCCTCAAGGGAGAAACACGTAAGATAGTTAACATGCCCCTCAGTTTGTCTCTGGAAAATCACATGGAAAGTATAGTGAGGGCCATACATACAATTGTATTCACCAGAATATGTAGTCCATGCATCCACCCAGTGCCCCTATGGGGGCCCTACATGCTTAATAAGACATTTACACTATCCCTGTCCACTCTAAAACTATCAAGTATCCTTGGATTGACAAACTTATAGTGAGTTATTTTATGCCTATATATCTGCCTTCGTGGTCTGTGAGTGCTGCTGGCTACAAGCAGTTTTGGCTCAGCCAAGACAAGCAGCTCACATGGGAAAATTGCAAAGATAGCAGCAAGTGACTACATCATCATCATGGACTGCAAAAAAGATAGAAAAGTGTGACTCCACCTTTTATAATGAATCTCTGGACAGTATGGAAATGCATAACATTCTTATATGAATACCAAATGGGCAGGAGAAGGCATCATTAGCATATGCTGTTTTACATAATTTCTCATTTGCATCTTATTATGACATAATTTGTTTACACCTATTTGTACCCTTCACATGTTGGTATAACTTCTCTCCATGAATTGCTCCTTTGTTACAGAAACATGAAGACCACATTTACTCCTTCATCTAATGACTATGAATTCCACCCAGAATGGTGATATAACCTCATAAACCACCTCCCCCAACCTCAGCACCACACACACACACACACACACACACACACACACACACACACACACACACACACACACACACACACACACACATAAACATGAAATGAAAGTAAGAAACTGGAACTGAATAAGATATATATGCAGAGAATACAATTAATCCACACAGCAACAGAAAAATGAAATTAGTTGCACTAACCTAAGTGTACATGCAAACACGTACAAAAGTGAAACACTGCATAACTAACTATGCATGCATATTAAATCATATTATACCATGACCCCCCCAAAACGTGCACGCTGATTGGCCAGCGTGCACATTGTAAATCGAGTTATACTAATGGAAAAAGGTCCGGTCGCCCGGACATTTTTCCATTAGTATAACTCTACTTTTAAAACACTGTCTCGCTATGTTAAATGGGTTTAACATAGTGAGACAGCTTTAAAATAAGCAACAGAGATCTCCGTTGCTTATTTTAAAGCTGTCTCGATAAGCTAAACTCATTTAACATAGCGAGACAGGTTTTAAAAAAAAAGCAACGGAGAAAGCAAGATCTCTGTTGCTTTTTTTTACTGTTTCGCTATGTTAAATGGGTTTAACATAGCGAGGCAGTTTTAAAATAAGCAACGGACATCTCCGTTGCTTATTTTAAAACTGTCTCACTATGTTAAACCCATTTAACATAGCGAAAACAGTAAAAAAAAAAGCAATGGAGATCTTGCTTTCTCCGTCGCTTTTGCCCAAAGCTCTGATGTACTACGCAGGCGCGCAGTACATCAGAACTGCCGCGGATGCCAGACATCTGCGGAAGGGCAGTAAACAGGCATTATACTATGCCATTATTTAAGAAAACTAATAGTTTCTTTTCTTAAATAATGTCATGGTATAATAGCAATAACCCACGCCTGGGTGTGGGTAACGCTGTATTTACCCACGGTTGGCTTTGTTTGGTCCCTCTGGCTTCGCCCTCGGGACCAAACCACACCAACCGTGGGTAAATCCAGCATTACCCACACCCAGGCGTGGGTTATTGCTATAATAGTGCAAACTTTAAATTACCATGGGAACCCAATTAAATAAAGGCAACAGGACTGACATCAGCCAAACTTAAATAGTGATTAAGGAGCATTACTGCTTATCTTGTCTTCTCATTTCTTGGGGTTTTCACCAAACTAATTTGTACTATGGACATTTTTAAAACAGTACTACTTGGAAAATGGAATGTATGTCTTTAAAACACTATGCTATTAACATTCAGTTGAATTTTGTTATCATTCTTGTTTGCTGTCAGTCAGCTACTGCTTGAAGTGCTGTGCCACAGTAAATTTGCATATGAAAAAATCATAAATTGAATTTGTAAAGCAGCTTTTTTTGTCTCAGTTGTTAAATATGAATACTTTTCTCTTATTTAAAACAAGAAGGAAATAGCATATAACAAAGGTAAGTAAATATGTATGTAAATAACTACATAAACAAATAAATCCAATTAAAATTATAGCAGAATATTTAAAACAACATTTCCCTTGTTCTTAGTACAATCAGTTAAGGGAAGAAAGACACGCTAATTCTAGATGTCTGATGTAGAGTACTAAACTATGAGTTGCAAATGGCCATCATACTTCACTGTAATAGTCCACTCCCTCAGCCTCCCTTTCCTTCCTGAGGTACTTTAATCAAGATACTTAAACAGACTGTACACCAAGGTCACCCCTGATAAGACATTTATGCCTAGAAGGTTTACCTAGTTATCAAAGGAATAATAAATAGCAAATCAACAAATATGTTATAAATATATACATATATATATATATATATATATATATATATATATATATATGTGTGTGTATTATGATTAACATTTTTTATTGTACCATGATTAATATTTCACATAAAATTATTTTTGCACAGTCTCTTATCTTTCATTATAACAAATGTCTGGTATGATTCTGAATCAACTGATTAACAGTTTATAAAGTTATCTTTAGAGTTGGTATAATCATTTGCATAAAAAAATGTTCATAACACATAAAAATGGACTACTTTATCAAATCAAAGACGTACAAACAGACTGACACAAGCTCACACCAATACAGTATATAACAACACAAAAAACACATTTGTGGTGGACCAACCTTTGGCTGTGAGGTATTCAGTTCTATTTTGTGAAATTTGCTATTCTGTGAATTACCTTACTCACACTGTTCCACGGTGGTGCAGTGGTAGCGTTGTTGCCTCACAGCAAGAGGTTCTCCTGTTTGATTCTCAGCTAGTGTGCCTTCTGTGTGGAGTCTGCATGTCCTCCCTGGGGGTTGAGTGGCACTCTGAAAGACATGCATGAATGGGTGTGCCTTTGTTGAAGATTGGGTGTCAAGCTGGCAACTCAGCACCCTGAAAATCTACTGCCAATAATTAGCAGACCGGAGTTCTGCTGTGGTGACCCTTAACTGGGAAAAGCTGAAAGACAACAACAACACTGCTGAGAAATTAGATGTGGGGCTTGGATTATAGCCTGTAAGTTTCAGCAGGTGCTGGGATGAGGAGTCATTCTGATAGATGTACTAGACATTTTTGTAATAAGG
The DNA here is from genome assembly GCF_019279795.1 of Protopterus annectens. Lineage (NCBI taxonomy): Eukaryota > Metazoa > Chordata > Ceratodontiformes > Protopteridae > Protopterus > Protopterus annectens. Next base: position 591,517,719 of record NC_056735.1, read on the forward strand.
CTAATCCCCTTTTGGGTCTTAACTTGTCTGATCAGAGAAATACGAGTTAAGGAGTTTTACATGGCATGTGTGCCTTTTTGGAGGAGTTGAATCAACTGGAGAATTTGCTTTATAAGGTAAAGAGGCTTGAATGGCAGAGATTCCACTTCAAAGCATGTTTAGAATATAAAATTGTTCCTGAGGATTATGTATATTAAAATGCCTATTCACGGTGAACATCACTCTGAACTACTTAAACACTGGCAATAACTTAATCCTGAGCAAAGTTTTAATTACTTGTGGTTATTAATTGATTTTTATACACCTGTGGAGATGAGTTTGCAGGTGGATGTTGAATGGACACTGCATGCTATCAGAGCTAATTTTACTGAGGATGGTTACACTCTGAAGCTAGATGAAGTGTGGCTGGATGTCTGCATATAAGAATAGGCTTCACCAGCAGAAAACAACAAGTGGTTGAGGGACTTGTCTGACTTCAGCAAAGGTCATATTTTTGTTTGGCTCCCACAGAGACACTGGAGTACCTACTATGAAGGCTTCTGAGAAGTCCTTAGCCTCCACACATGAATATCCTGGTATCATTGCTTACTCACCCATCATTCCCAATACTGTTCTAGCTTCATCGATTTCTAATAAGTTGCCTGATCCAGAAACTTCCTCTTTGTCTGGGAGTATGGATGCACTGACTAAACTGAGTGACTTAAGAGCATGTAGCAAAGTTAACAACAACAGTCTGCAACATACTCTCTTTTTTCTGTTGAATCTTTTTCTGTTTCTGCCATTATATATTTATTTTTATTTATTTATTTCCAGTTTGATGATCGGGAAGGTCCACTGGGCTCAAAGAGCCCGTTTTCAGTGGAGGCTCGGGGAGAAAAGCTCCAAAGTACAAAGTAATAGCTACATAATTCAAAATACAACAAAATACAATACACAGTTGCAAAAGGTACAGTAAACAATTTGTAGGTGTTAAATAGCAAACTAAGCACAGTTGAACTGCAATATATATATATATATATATATATATATATATATATATATATATATATATATATATATATATATATATATATACATACAATATATAATACATATTTACATGTTTATAGGGTGAGAACAGTAGTAGAGAGTAGAATTTGTTCATAGGTTAGAAATTTCTGATAGTGATATAAAAGTAGTTAACAGGGGATTAATCCCTGGTGGGTAAGGAAAAAATGGGACTTTGAATGTAATAAACGTGATCATGTGATCATGTATTAAGGAAGTTAAGTAAGTAGAGTGCAATTGCACTTCCAAATATGGGAGAGGTTGGAATGGAGCTGGGTTTTGAAGAGTTCAAAGTTTTCAAAGATTCTTAGAGATGGAGGGAGAGAGTTCCATTTTTTGGCTAAGGTAAAGGATAGGAGTAGCTGACCAGTGGGACGATTTGGTTTATACACAAAAATTAGATTCTGGTGGGCAGATCTTAGGGGTCTGTGAGGGGTGTATGAAGGTAAGATGTGAGCATGTGCTGCTCATGTAGTAGGTTTGAAAATAAGCTTGTGAACTGTAGAGAGTTGGAGGTAGTCTAGGTATTTGGGAAGTTCTAGCCATTGCAGCTGGTGGAGACGTATACAGTGGTGAGTAGAGTATTTGAATATGGTTGCGAACTTTGAGATTTTGTTGTAGCAGGTTTCCAGTTTAGAAGAGATGGAGGAAGATAGGTTGGTCAGTAGGGGAGCACCATACATCAGTGAGGGGATTAAGTAGGTTGAGGCGAGGGTCTGTTTAGTTGAAGGGGAGAGGAAGTGTGAGTTTCTGCACAGCATGCCAAGTTTTTGATGGGTTTTCTTAATATTTAGTTGAATATGCATATCATATTTTAGATGCTCGTCAATAGTAACCCCAAGAAGTTTGGCAAAAGGAACAATTTCTATAGTGGAGTTAGCATGGCTGATAATATTGAAAGAGGTTTTGCCGAGAGAGATAGATTTTGATGGGGTGAATAGTAGCATTTTGATTTGTTGGCATTTAGGAAGAGAAGATTTTGAAGCATCAAGTTCTCAGAAGTTGAGAAAGCAGTTTGAGTTTTAGTTTGGAGCTCAAGGAGGTTAGAGGCAGAGCAGACTAAAGTTGAGTCATCTGTATATTATACTATTTTAGTGTTAGGAATAGCTGCGTGGAAATAATTAATGAAAATATTAAAGAGCATTGGGCTGAGTATGGATCCCTGGGGTACCTGGTTGCAGTTGGAAGGAAAGCAGAGGTGCCAGTTTACCATTTCACAGCCTGGGATCTATTAGAGAGGTAGCTGCTGAACCAGGTAATGGTGTTTTGTGAGAGGTTAAGATTAGAAAGGAGGGTAAGAAGGTGGGTATGGGAGACAGTATCAAAAGCCTTGGAGAGGTCAAGGAGGACTGTGGATACTAGTTCGCCAGAGTTACGGGCGTGGTTTAATATGTGTAGAAATGAAAGAAGAGCTGTTACTGTGCTATGGCCAGGACAGAACCCATGCTGTGTTAGGGTGAGGAGTTGGTTATTTGTAAGGAATGGCATTAGCTGGCAGTGGATACATTTCTCGAGAATGTTTGAAATAGGAGATAGAATTGCTATGGTTTGGAAGTTAGAGAAGTTATTATTTTTGCGTCCTTTGTGGAGGGGTAGGATAAAGGCGCTATGCCACAGTTTAGGGACATATGATTCCTGTATGAATCTATTGATGAGTATACTAATGGAGATGGCAATGATGTCTGCTGCTAGTTTTAGAAAGAGAGGGGGGGTGTTGTCAGGGGCATTGGAGCATGGCTTAAGTTTAGAGAAAAGTTTTTTTATATATGAGGTGGGGATGGGTTTGAGATGAAAAGCAGGAGGAGAGATTAGGAAGGAAGATTGTGGAGAGATTTTGAAAATGGGGAGGAGTTGTTGTTAGGGAAGGTTTTGGTGAGTTTTGCTATGGAGTTAGTAAAAAAGGAATTAAACAGTGTAGCTATTTCTGTGTCAGATTTGCTAGTGTTGGGACATTACCTAGGTGAACATCCTTAGCAACCAGGTGGGGGCACTCAATTAACAGAGGAGGATGGAAATGGAAAGTTTCAAAGGAAGAATTTCCTATGTCCAACAACAAGTTGGCAGCGACAAGGAGAGTTGTTGATTAGTTTAGTTTTTTGCTTATCCTGTTTTCCACTTACATGGGGTCAGGTCAATGTTCTCAATGTTTGGAATTCTGTGCCTGCGATTAAGTCTGACCTTATGGATGTTACTAGTAGTGTCACACTTTTTTCCAGGAAAGCGATGTTAGGTTATATGTTTATACAGAATGACTCTTCATCTACAGTTACTGCCAGCAAGTGTTTTAATAAACCCAGTACTTTTAATCCTTCATTGCTTCCCTCACTGGAAGCGTTCATTAAATTATGTGAATCTGGTATTTATAACATTTTTAATAGTAATGTTGACTGTTGCTTTCATAATATGACTGACAGTGAAAGGGTGGCATTGCAATAGCTTAGAAGTAATGATATGATACGCATCAGACCTGCTGATAAGTATGGAGCCATGGTGATCTTGGATACTAAAGAATATGTTGCTAGCATGTGGAATTTGCTTTTAAACACAGTTACTTATTGTTGGGTTACCTGCCAAGATTTAGATAAGTGGATAATGAAATGCAAGTAATGACTTGCAGGATTTGGTTATGTGTTGACATTGATTATGCTACTTATGATTTTTTATCTGTTGAGTTACCCCTAAACCCTGTGATACATGTCCTACCAAAAATCCACAAGAGTTTAGTTGAACCTCCTATGTGCCCAATAGTATCGGGATGAGGATGGCTCACCAAACCTTTGCATTTATTTGTGGAAGACAAGCTTAGACCTTTGTTATCTGAAGCACCAGCTGTTCTAAGAGATGCTCAGAATTTTCTTTGGCCTCTTTTTCAGTCAGCAAATGATTTAAATGTTTCTAGGTATCTTTTAGTAATGCTTGATGCTAAAACATTGTTTACAGTAAAACCGAACAGTGATAGTGTGGATGTGGTCAGACTGTTTATGTCTCATCATAGTGACTATAGACATAATATATCTGTGGTCAGTATGCTTTTGGATATCATTTTGCATATCAATGTCTTCTTATTTGAAGGGCAACATTTTTTGCAGAAACATGGTGTAACCATGGGGACCCCTTGCACCAACAGCTATGCTAATCTTGTGTTGGTACAATGAGAAGAGGAGGTAATTTACAACAATAAACCTTTTACTCCAAGCATTAAGCATTATGCAAGATTCATGGATGACATATTTCTTTTATGGGAGGGTGACACCCAGATCCTTTTACAGTTTATATAGTATCCAGAATCTACCACACATTTTTAAGATTTACATTGAACTATTCCTTGGAATCAATTGCTTTCTTAGATATAACAGTTACTAAGAATAATAAGAAAGGCCTTAATATGAAGATGTTTGGGAAACCATGTTTGCAAAATGGGTTATTGCATCATACCAGCATGCACCTTCCACATATTTTTCCTATATAGTTAAAGGGCAATCCATGAGGGCTTCCAGGTTATAAACCTATAGTCATTCCATTTTTCGAACTACAACAGGAGTGCATCATGTATTGCAAGTAGGCCAATGAATGGTTCTCCTAGAATGTCTTTCACTTATTCTAATAATGTTCAGCAATTTTGTGAAGTTGTAAAAAGGAACTGGCCTATATTGTTAGCAGATGATAGGATCAAAAGCATTATCAGAGACAAGCCTGGCTTTATTTTTAAGAACAACCTTTCTTTAAAGAGGATATTATGTTACAGTCCCTCTCTTGGAATAACTACCAATAGTTTGGTGTATGAGAAGAAGTGCTCTCATCCTTGTAATACTTGCAGGACATGCTACTACATTTCTTCCAACATGGACTTCTGTCATCCTGTTACAGGCTGGATTGTTTCACATAGGTTTTCTGCTAATTGCAAAAGTATAAACTTAGTATATCTGGCTACTTGTTGCAGTTGCTCTTATTTCTATATGGGCAAGACCACACACCAGCTCAAGGAGTGTAACTTGGAACATGGTAATATTAGCATTAATGTAATAACTATTGCATTAGTATGTCATGCTTCTATTTATATGGGACACAACAGGTTTTGTTTCAGAGTTCTACAATTGGTTTTACCTAACTGAAGGGGTGGTGATTTTAATAATTAGATAGAAAAGTTAGAACTCAAGTGCATCATTGCATTTCAAGCACACAGAGTAGCTGGTCTTAATAACAGTTTACCTTAGAAACTTGTTTTGAAGGGGAGGCAGCAGTTCATTAGTTGATTTTTATTTGTTCATTTTTTTATTGCTGTAATTTTATTGGTTGGCATGTCTATTTAAACTGTATATGGTTGTATATGTTCTATATGGTCTGATGAAGTGGCAACCCCCACAAAAACACTCACCAATAAACTTTTTGATTTTATCTGCTGTGGTAGTTGTTCTGCATTTGTTTTTATTTACAGCATATAACAATGCAGATTATTAGTAGACATAAACAAAAAGGCCATTTTCAGTCAAATAATACTCTCTGAGGGAACCATTATAAAGAAATGAGGTACCATAGGGGAGTGAGGAGGCCTTCTTCCTGTAGAACCTGGCTTCACACCAATGATGGGTAGTCTATTAAATCCTGTATAGTAACCACCTTGTCAGGCATTATTGCTTACATCCACATCCACTGCCTTCAAACTAAGGACTACATCAGGAGGAAATTATGTTGTCACACTAATACCTTTATTCCACAAACAATCCACCATAAAATACAGTCCAAACCAAATGGTTAAGCACTTTCATCCATAAAAATCTGTAGGACTTCATCAGAACCAACTAAGTTGTATATGGTCAATGAATTTATAAGTAGAAGTGGAAATATTCATTGTCTGCCATCAGTTTCACATACCAAATACTCTGTCACAAAACTGCTATTTCTAGAAGTCTCTGCCTTCTAATTTTAAACCTAAATATGCCAAAAAAGATTACTTACCTCGCTTTACAAATACTGACTCCACCCCTTGGTACTGAGCTATTATTGCCTCTTTCTCTATATCTCGCCTTATAATACAATAATTCACATTCTGCATGATTTATTGACCTAACAACTGCTGTGCATAACCACCTGTATAGCAAAGTTAGCTGATCATAATCATATAACTAGTAAAGTTAACTGCAGCAATGTTGCAGCTTGCCAGCTGCTGTAATAACCACCTATGTTGAACGTGATATCTATTATTATAATTATGCAACAATACAAATGGCAGAACATTTTTCTATCTAATCCACTTGCACTCACGCAGAGGAGACATTGCAGTATGTTTTATATAAATGTCTGTAAATATATAATAGTGCTAATTGTTAGGAGTTCATTGCAAAATTCCAAACTTACACATGACTAATCATGCTGTAGTATAATACAGCTATTTTATTTTTTGTGTTACATTGTCTTCCTCTGCTGAAAAGATGAATCTGCTACTCTGTTTATACTTGGGATGATAGTCAGAAATGTTATATAAGTTTGCTATATAGTAAGAAGTGGCCTTTTCAAGATATTTTATAAGATATAGAAAAAATGTTTGTAGTTTTTAATGTTACTGGCTGCATTCTAACTGATGATGTGTTTTGTCATTATGTTAATAAGAATCTCCTTATCTGTCTTCTGATAAGTGGGATAGGATCCTTAGTGTGCACATGAACTGTCATCAACTTGGGCATATGTAATCACCCTTTAATGTCTCATCTGAGGAATCTGAGGGATAACTTCTCAGGAGTGAAACCTCCATGTAAGATACACTGCATTGTCAATATATTGAGGTGAATATTTGAATATGAATTTAAGTGCCTGGTGTTTTGAAAGAAACCATAGCCTTCTGGCCCTTCTGTTATTGAATTTTCAATAAATTAAGTGCAGACACATTTGATAAGAATAAAGGCAGGAGGGGTACCTTACTGTTTATGCAGGGATTTTTCTGCTGTTTTGAGCAGTTGACATGACTTCTGTACTCATTACAGGAAAAGAGGTGAGAGGTTTAAGTCAAACAAGACTGAGAAATGTCTATTAGACAAGTATTGTTTAGAAGTGCATACTCTTCCTATATTATGGTTTTGAGGTAGATATAGCAATAATAATAATAATAATAATAATAATAATAATAACAATAATAATAATAATAATATTATCATAATAAAATTTGGATGAACTAGAAGGAAACTTTATTGAGACACTAAAGTGAGAAATCATTGTCTCTCTTGTCCTATTTAAACTTTGTGTTTTTTTGTTTTTAATCTGTCAAACATGGAAAACACTATTGTGGAAATAGTTAATGTATCCAGGAACTCCATGGATTCACCAGTGGTATCCAGCTACAAAGAACGGTCAGAAAAAAAAAGCAATGAAGCCAGGTGCACAAAACAGGAGAACTGGGACGTGGAAAACTACTGAAGACTTAGCTCACTGAAATGGCATGAAATCTTTCTGAAAAAAAAAAAAGCCAGGATAACAAGAGAGTCCCTTGAGCTTTGTGGTTGACCGAGACCTCTGCATAGAAGGATTTTGATGAAAATGGCATGATCAAATGGATGAACCTCAATGTGAATACCATGCTGAGCTATCAAGAACTGTGGATCACACATAACTCCAGGAACTAGGAAACAACAGAAAGGACTTTGAAGGATTTACAGACCAATTTTCCCAAAAGAATAGAAGCTGAACACTGGAGAGAGTAGAGAAATAAGAACTGATGGGGAAAAAAAATTAAAAAAGGAAATGTGAATGGGATAGGGGAGACTATGATATTTCAATTTAACAGCTCTATAAAGTTTCCTTTTATTTTATCTCAGCTATTTTTGTTTTATTCTTTTTTTAAAGTAGCAACGCATTAGCATGCAGAAAGCAAACAGGGCATGCTTATGTGTTTATCTTTACCTATTCTTTTCCCACACAAAAAGCACAGGCTGATAATCACAAATAGACATTTTGCATATCTCTGGCCCTACAAAGTTCTAATTCAGAATCTCCAAAAATTCTGCAGACTGTACCAAAAGGCAACTGTCATAGCCAGAGAGTAAGTTAGCATAACTGTCTGGTGAGGAGCAAAGCTCTACAGAACCTCAGAGATGCGTTTACTGTCACCAAAAAATGCACAGACACACAAAAGTAATCAAAACAGGGGATACTACCTATGTTCATTGATGTATTTATGAGTGTGAGGAGAGTATAATAGCTACATAAGTAATAAATGATGACTGTGTCTTAGATACTGTTGGTTAAATTTTAATTTTGGTTTTTGACACTGGCAGTATGTTCTTCTCTGGCTAACTTATTTATGCATTATGATCTAGGACCTAGATAATATTGCCCTTAAGCAAATTAAAGCACATGGCCCCTGATGCATTTTGATTATGATTCACAATTTCAGAAACCCATTTTATAATAATGCTTAATATCAAGCAATACTTTTAAGAAAATACATTTGAATAACTAATGGCTATAGACATCCAACATTATAATTTAGTTCTTTCCAAAATCTTGAAAAGTATAGGTTCGTAGGTAGGTACTAGGCTATCGGCCCTAGGGCTTATACAAGCCTAGCCAAAAAGGTGCCCTGGCTTTTGCCACCCAAGAAAATTATTTTCTTGTGCCCCTGTTGAGAAGAGCCACAGAGGTGATCCCCGGGGTGAATTTCCTATTTCCCTTTCGATCATCGAGATTTTTCTTGAAGAGTGCTAATGAGGAACTTTGTTTGATATAGATAGGTAATTTGTTCTAGAGTATGGGAAGTCTCTGGGACAGGAATTTATCTTTCCAGCATGTTCTCTTTATTGTGGTGACAAAGTTTAAGTCCCTAGAGCATGTAGCTCAGACGGATTTGGATTTCTTTAAGTGGAGCATGTCCAGCAGCTCTGGGTTTGACATAGTTTTGTATGTTAGGCAGAGATCATCTCTGAGTAGGCGATATGTGATGGAGTAAAGCTGATGTTTTTTGAGACAGTCTACGTAGGGCATCTGTTTGAGGCCAGTAATCCTCTTTGTGAGGTATTTCTGCGGCCTTTCCAGTTGTTGTAGATGTCTTCTGAGGTACATACCAAAAAGGGCATTGTACTCTATAATGGGTCTAATGAGTGATGAGTAGAGGGGAACAATGACCTCTTTTTTTCCTGGATGAGAAACCTTTTGTGATGAGGTGTGCCATGTAGAAGGATTTCCTGACTACTGTGGCGATGTGATTTTCAAAGGAGAGACTACTGTCCACCTGTGTCCCAAGGTCTCTTATCACACTTTCGGTGTTAAGTAGACTACCACCTATGTGGTAGCTCATGGGTACAGAGTTTTTACCAAAGGGGATGACAATGCACTTTTTGGCATTGAGCTTGAGGCCATGGCTTTGACACCAGGCATCTGTCTCAGTGAGCCCCTTTTGTAGGATGTCCAGATCATTAGAAGTTTGTGTGTAGTAATAACTTACAGTTCACTTGTCCATTTTGAGGATAAATAGAAACCCACTATTATTTACCAGACATTACCCCCCAACACACACACACACACACACACACACACACACACACACACACACATGCACGCACACACACACATACACACACACACACACACACACACACACACACACACACACACACACACACACACACACACACACACACACACACAGTCACTCTTATCCAAAAACAGCAGACCTCTAATAAAGTAACTGAGATTTTAGTCTAGACTTGAGTCCTGGACTAATGTCCATTTCTCCTTTAGAAAAGATAACCAATAACATTGTGGCTGCAGATATCTCAATGGCTTCATCTTCAGAGATTAGTATATTTAAGGCAGATAGCCTCACTAGGAACTCCTTGACCTCTTCCAATCAAAACTGAATTTGTTAGGCAAAGATGTAGTAATGTAGAGCACCAGATGACAACAAGCTGTCTCTTCAAGATATGTCTCTTCAAGATATGGCACTAATATGGGAAGAAATGCCCAACTCAAATTGTGGTCTTAGCTATACCAACCAGAAGCCGAGCTCTTATACATCATTTCAAAATTACAAAGAGGAATCCCCATGTTAATCATTTTTCCATGAAAGAAACATCCGCTTTCCCAATGTGAGCCTATATTCATTACTGATTCATAATCTTTAAGAGCACAACTGTGTGTAATTTGTTGACAGCATGATACAATGCCTGATATTAAATTCAGTTTTAATATTATATGATCTTCTTGCATAGAAGGTAACAGTAGTGCAAAAGGAAGACTTTATAGGCACAGCAAAAAAGATTAATATCTAAATACTGATGGTTATATTATTTCTGTCGGAGATGAAGCCACATTCTTATTACACCATGTGTTTAATACAGCCTAATGAATATTTCAATAATTAAAAACAAGAAAAACATGGGTTACTGTAATGCACTTCTCTCTGTTTTGTATGTCAACGTTCAACACTACAACCTTCTTACATGACATACTGTGTAATAATGCTTATCTGGTAAGTGCCAGCCTCATTGCCTAATTGCTTTTGGATTTTTCTTTGTGGCACAGAATCAGTAGTCTCTCTCTCTCTTTCTGTATATGTCTCTATCCTGCGTTTCCTATCTCTTTCTTTCTTTCTCCTTCTCCTCTGGACTTCACTCTTATTCTCTCTCTCTCTCTCTCAATTTTTTTTCTCATGTAGACTAAACTTCTACTGGCTTCGTCAAATGACTTTCTATAAAACAGCTTTTTTTGCTGGTACAGAACTCATTGATTTGCTGGCAAGCTGGCTGGGGTATTGATAAATCTGCTCTATCGTGCAACAAAAATGCAAGTCTGAAAAAATAAGTTAGATTTATGTGCAATTGTAGATTAAAAAGGAGCACCTGCAAAAATATATATTCCTTGCTACTGCCCTTGTGACTGCTAGAAAAAAATGCAGCTATGGAATTAAGTGCAACAGAAATGGCAAAATATCAGAATGTAGTGAGAAAAAGCATATACATGCCTTGATGTCAGCAATTTATGTGGGTTTGCAAAATTCATCTGTATTGCTTTTTATTTACTATCTAAAAATATATCATAGATTATATACTTTCATTCCATTGCTTGCAGGAAAAAGTCAAGAATCCTCAGCAGAGCAATTTGAAATATCAAAGAAATACTTTGGAAAGTGAGGTTATGTTATGCAGGTCTTGTCTTAAGTGACACCCCCACACAAAAAAAAAAAAAAAAAAAAAAAAGTATAAATATTCCTGGCGCTTAGTACTGTCTTGGCATTAAGCAATGCACATTCAATGAGATCACATCCGTTTGTCACAGATTTAAGTTACAGTTTTCAGCTCAGAGAACAGCCTTCCAGCTTGTTTATAATTACATTATAATGCTTAAGATTCAGTTTCTCTTTACTCAGACTTCACATCACTCTTTTGGTAGGAAAAAAAAGTGCATCTTTCTAGATTTGGTTAGCAGCAGAATTTGGTTTCTAATGAATTCTTCTCACAAATACATGTTAAAATGAACTGAGGCAATCCCTTTTTCTTACAGAACATGACCGACAATCTGGCTGAATTTCAGACAAGGCAAGAAGTTTTGGCACGCTGTCACTGAACCTGCAGCTGGCAGCTGCAGTCGAGTCAGATTTAATTAGCTCCATCACAAATGAAAGAAATTCTGTAATGCTTGGTTTCTACTAAGCAGATGTACCTGTCCTAGTTAGCAGCCACCATCTGACTTAGCAGTATGCAGCAAAATTATTGACATAGTATCAAGAGTTCACTACTTACTGAATCTGTGTGGCAATTCTAAATTTAGACTTGAGTTTTTTCAGATTTTTTGATGGCATAGATGTAAACTCTCAATGAGCTACATATAAAATAATGTTGGGGAAAAAGGCATAAGGGATGCTTTGTGCTACAATAGTCTGAAATGCACAGCTTTGTCATATATATTCATAATGACATAAACTATCTAGTACTTAACCCAGTGTCTGATATGCCTTATGATTACATAACCAAAAAGTGAAGTGCGGCTAAACATAAGGATTAGATGTCTCTTACATTTCATGCATTTGTAATGTGCAAGCTTATAATACAAGAAACTTTAAAATAAAAGAATGCTTAGGGGAAATAGAAGGCACTATGGTTATAAACACAATTCCTTTACTCCATTCCTATCCTATGAAAAATTCTGACAGGAATCTGATCTATATGGAAGAGCCCTTTTGAGATTTGTTTAAATAGACAACATTGGCAACAGTATTTGCACATAACAATCAAGAATATAAAATAATGTGAGAACACTTTTTCTGAAGACCATAATACTCACCACAGGCACACCAAAGTAATTCATGCTCTAGAAAATATTTTAGCTGTTGGAAAGATTTCTTGCTTCCAGCACTGAACATGAACAATATGAAGTAGAAATACATAAGATAATTCTCAATCCTTCAATATGCTCTGTCATCTTGTATTATAAGACAAGAAATGCTTGAATGATCCTTCTGTTTCCAAGTATAAAGTTTTCATTTGTGCACCTAAAATTTAATAAAATACAAGCAAAATATTAAACTAATTTTTGAAAGACATGAATCACCTCACTCACAATTAATTATCTTGTGAACTTTATCTAGGCAGCTGTCAAGGCATACCAAATAGAATCCTAAACATGATACATAATAAGAGTTATGGACTACTGATAAAAAATTGTTAGGAAACACCATCTGAAACTGACATCATTTAAGAAACTCGAAACCTATGTCTCATTATCAAAGGCATTTATATTTATGCATACAAACAAAATTCTTAAAAAAAGAAATAATGCCAGTTTTCATTCGGTGACAAGCCCACCATCTTTTTTCCTCTAAAGTTGTCATTTTCCATTTCTTGTGTCTCTCTCTCTTTGCAATGACTCTCTTGAATGCACATGCGTATCATTTCCATACCTCTGGATGTCCTAACCCACTGTCTTCTCTGCCCATGCCAAAAATTAGGTTTCTACATCCAGATGGACTATATAGATGATGGCAGAGAGAGAAGATGGGAAAGAATAGTCGATTCTCTGGTTTTCATTTACAGTACAACTAAGCAGTCCAATTTATTTATTTCAAGGTGGGCACGTTAATGATGTCATGGCAAGCCCTTCAGTATAGAACTAATGCAGGTACACTCTACCATTCCCAAAGTTAGGTGGAGTCCATGGACATGCATGATGCCAGCAGCCTCATCACATATGAGGAAAAATATTGCTCTTAACATACTTTATCACCACAAAATGAGTGACACATATCATCCTGAATCAGGATATAAAGCTAAGCTGTTGGCATCACTTTTAGAAGAGCAAACACTTTAACATCAGGCAAGTCAGTGTTTTTGCACTGTTTGACAGCAGCAGTGCTTTGTGTCAGACAGTTTCATATGAAAATGTTCAAGCTTCATCCATTTTCACCTGAAAACACTCGGTATATATCATTTTCTGATGAATTTATATTAGTTCACTAAAAGAGGACTCTGTCCTGTATCCATGTCAAGGGACAATGAACATTCATGAGAAGGTGAAGTACAACTGATTGGTCTTAAAACCTGTTAGAAAAATAGGTATTAATGTGTATATTAGTGCTTTTAAAAGCCCAAAAGGGTTAACACATTTATTCTATTTCATACTGCATAAATCCATATAAACTGTGAATGCTTTCTGACAATGCTTTCTGACCTTGTATTTTGTCAGCACAGCTGAAATCTTGCTTATGCCTTTGGAAATTTACTGAGAAGCAGATGATTTTCTGCTGGGTTAGGAAAATAATGAATAGAACAATACCGTTTCTATAATGTTATTAAACTTAGACAATTAGCTATGTTTGTGCTATGAGAACATACACAGCTGCAGGAAGGATAGATAAGTAGAACAAAGACTGCTTGAATAATATGAACTATAATCTGTGTTTGCTTTGTGCTTGAATTAGCAGAGTACCTTGAAATGTAACACAGCACTGTAGAAATAATTGTAACTAGCTAGTGGTCTCCAAGGCCATGTTATTTTTTAAAAAGTTTCTCACAAATCTAGTAATGTAATGTCATGTCAGCAGAAAATCATGAACAATATCTACTGTGAAAAACAATATTGTAGGCTTATATTTGATTACGTCAGCTTTAGAAGGCAATGTCTTGTGAAACAGTATAAGAATGGCTTCACTTCCTGTTACTAATCAGACAAACTCTGTATTTTTGCATGTTTTTGTCTCCTTGCTGCAAGAATTAAAAGTGCCTTAACCTGAACCTTACGTGTATTGGTCTTTGAAGTTTTTTCCTTTGACAGATTGGTCCTTTGGACCGGAAACCTTCACTTCGCCTCGGATCAGACAGGCCAGGTGGCTTGAAACCGTATGGGGAAGAAACCACATCAGTTCTTCTTATCTGAAAACACCTCCGACTGAATTGTCGTACAAAAGAGGCCAGACACTTTCTGATCTGTGACTGAAGGACGGGTTTACCTTGAACCAGGTGATCAATCATGAAGGCTCAGGTAAGGTGAAATTACCTTCTCTTTTTCTGTTTTAGATCAGGGACTTGATTAGTATTGTTTTGTCAGGAGATTTGTTTTGTAAAGATCAGTGACAAAAAGATTGCTGTCTTGTCATAGATCAGGGAAACAGAATAGGTAGGCAGTCATTCTGGAGAGACTATAAAAACCCCATAGTACCACGTAAAGGATAAGCAGGGTTACATAACATTTTAAAAGGTTAGAACAAAATGGGAAATAAGTGCACAAAAAGATCCCAAACTCCGCCGTTAACTGAAGACACGAAATATATGCAATCACAACATGCCGATAATGTTAAATACTACTCAAAATGGGTTAATAAGTATGAATTTGATGGTAAATTAGAAAAATCCTCATTCGTTAAACTTGTCAAACAGCTTAAAACTGATTCCAGAGGTCAGGTAAAAAAGCAACGTCGATTAAGAATTCCTCAGGCACACAGGTGGATTGAGGAAGCAAACCATAGGGAACAAAAGAGTAATAATTCAAAAGCAATGTTTTTAGATAAAGAGGACAATAACTTAGCAATAGCATCAGCCCCTCCACCTCCCTTACCAGAATATGAGGCAAGTGAACAAGTTAGTCCACCCCTGCGATATCCTGCTATCACTGTAAGTAGAGACACTACAAAAGCAACACCGTTTGTTAGAGATCCCGTTGAGACCAGGTCTCGAACACGGGCAGGAAACTCAAAAGGGGACATTGAGTTATATCAAATGGATAGAGAGTCACGATATATGAGTGAAGAAGAAATATGCCCACTTATAGAAGTACCTAATCCTCAGACAGGACAAGAAGGACAGGACCCAACACTCCTAGTGTACAAACCGTGGACACCGGAAGATATACGGAAAGCCACTGAGGGAATTCCCCATCCAAAAGTTCATTTTAGAAAATTCTTAGAAGACTTACAAGGCATGAGGTTAAGTTATAAACTAAATGGAGAAGAAGTAGAAAAAGTAGTCAGACAAATCGTGGGACCAGATTGCCACATGATCAGTGGCAACTGGAATCCCCGTGACGCAGAACACAAACCCCTACCACATAGCAGCGCAGAGCTAGACAACAGAGTGAAAGGTCTTACAGACCGAATCTCTGAGAAATGGAAGCCTAGGGCAGACTGGACTTGCATTAATCAATGCATCCAACAAGAAGGTGAAACTGTTGACAGATATTATGCCAGATTATTAGAGTGTTTTAATAACCATTGTGGAATGCAGGTTCCTGAAGATCAAACACATGATTCCCTATATGAGCAGCAGTTAAAGAATGCATATTTAAAAGGCAGTATTGCACCCATAAGCAGCTTTATCACAAAGCACATGGTAGATCATCGTACAAGCAGATGACATTCATAGCTTGAATATGCTAGGCATGCCGAAAGGCATTTTAATAGCAAAAAGAAAAAGAAAGCCCAAGTATTTTCTGTAGAAGATGGAGCAGAAGTTTATGTAGTACAGTCCGGGAAAAAGGGCAAGAAAAATGCCCAGGGAAACAAACAATCTGATCAACGATCAGAGGACTTTGAGGGATGAAAGAAAAGGGGGGAGTGCTTTAAATGCAGTAAAAAGGGACACTTGGCAAGGGATTGCAAGAAAAACAAGAAGGCAACCACGGAAGATAAAGAGGGTGAGGACTGACTATATGATAGCCAGGAATCATTAGAAGGGAATAGCCGAGAAAAGACAAATGCAAATGTGATAGAGGGAGTAGAGGATGTGAAAGAAGAAATAGAGGAAGTGCAAGAAGTTACGGATAGTGAAGAAAATGAAATATTGGATTTGGCTTTATTGAGCTTAGAGCTCTGTTTAGCAGACACAAAACCAGAAGTCACACTCCTGGTAGAAGGGAAGGAAGTCACATTTTTGTGTGACTCAGGGGCCTCACGAACCCTGATACATCCCTCCAAACTGCCAGAGAACTCAGAGTCACCTGATTACATATTAGAGAAAGCAGCTAATGGACAGCTGTACCGAGAGCCCCTCTCCCATAACATCGCAATAACTGATCCTGTTTCAGGATTAACCCAGAAAAGCAAAATTGTTGTTTCTGCAAAATGCCCAGTAAACCCCTTGGGCAGAGACCTTATGCAGCTATTTGGCATAGCAGTAGTTCCAACTATGCAGGGTATGGAAGCACAGCGACAAATTGATACTTTTGCAGTACGATCGGAGGGTGAAACATTTTATTGGTACAGCCAGGACTTGGTTACGACTGGTCCAGGGGCAGTAACCAAAGTGCTGATGAACATAGCCATCAGCAAGTTCCCCTCCCTTGACACTGATAAACAACATTTGTTGCACTGTACTCTGTATTATTGTAGCACCCCAGGACCTGACAAGGAATATGAGCAAGAGTTGTTTAGAAATCGTGCAAACAGGTTAGTATTACGTAATCTGTACTGGGACATAGAAGGGAACAGTGTAGTTAGCTGTTCATTGTCCCAGGAATTCTTTGCACTTTACAAATCTAATCGATTACCACATGTTAGCTTGACTAAGGACAAGAATGTAAAATGGGCAGACTTAGGAGAAAAAGTCACGAGATGGGAAAAACAGACAAAGTTGGAGCTGTCAGAACAGGGAGTACAAAAGCAGAAGTTAAATTGGATAACACAGACACACCCAGCTGTACACTTGCAGTCTAGCGAGGACAGCTGATTAGCACTCTTATTAAAAGAGGAAAAAGATTCTTTACAAAGCATACCAGAAACTATCTGGTCAACAGGCAAATCAGATGTAGGACTTATTCGTACAGCAGGACCAGTTACTATCATGCCAAAGTCAGCATTTAGACCACAGAAGAGACAGTATCCCTTGAGAAAAGATGCAGAGGTAGGAATCAAACCTATTATAGCAGCTTTACTTAAGGAAGGAGTACTGGTGGAATCTCCTGATTCACCATGTAACACACCCTTATTTCCTGCTAGGAAAGCAAATGGAGAATGGCGTATGGTCCAAGATTTACAAGATGTAAATGACGCATTAATACCAAGGGCACCTACGGTGCCAGATCCACACACCCTGTTGAATGATTTAAAACCTCAACAGAAATATTTTTCTGTGGTAGATATCAGCAATGCGTTCTTTTCGATACCAATACACCCTGACAGCCAACATTGGTTTGCATTCACATTTCAGGGGAAAAGGTACACATACACACAACTACCACAGAGATATTGTGAAAGTCCGACAATATTCTCACAAGAAATGGCAAGCAACTTGGCGGGATTTACCCCACCGAGAGGCAGTCAGATTTTACTTTATGTTGATGACATCCTGCTGGCAGCCCCCACCCAGCAAGATTGCAAAGAAGATACCATAGCATTATTACAATTTTTAGCCACTCAAGGACATAAAGTAAATAAAAATAAATTACAGCTTTGGAGAAAGCAAGTTAAATACCTAGGATATGTAATATCCAAAGAGGGCAGAACATTAGATGAAGATAGAAAAATAGCAATTTTAAAAGCACCAAAACCCACTACCAAGAAGGAAATGATGTCCTTCCTGGGCATGATCAATTTTTGTAGGAGTTGGATTCCAAACTATGCCTTGGAATCTGCACCTCTGACTAACTTGATATACAAGAAGCCTATGGCAGCACAAGATTTATTACAATGGACACCAGAAGCAGAATCTGCTTTCTGCAAATTTAAACAGTTGATAGCATCCTCATTAGTTTTAGGATTACCAAACTATCATAAACGATTTTTCCAAACTGTAGATTGTAAGCAAGGTTATATGACATCAGTGCTAACACAACAGCATGGGGACAAGCAATGCCCCATTGCTTACTATTCATCACAACTGGACCCAGTGGCGCGGTCTTTACCCCACTGTGTACAAGCAGTAGTCGCAGCTGCAATGGCAGTGCAGGCTTCGGCCTCAGTAGTGTTGTTCCACCCTCTCACATTGAGAGTGCCTCATGCAGTCGCGATTATTTTACTGCAAGAAAAAGTAGCATATCTTTCTCCTGCTAGACATCTTTCCTGTATGACTATATTGTTGAGCCAACCTCATATGACAATTGAATGATGCATGACTTTGAATCCGTCTACCTTGCTTCCAACTCCTGCAGATGGCACACCGCACAGCTACTTGCAGGAGATTGAGCAAAAGACACTGCCTAGAAAAGATCTCATGGATGTTCCCTTGGATGATGCCGAGGTGACATACTACGTGGATGGCTCATGCAAAAAGGGTCCTACAGGACAGAACCTAGTAGGATATGCAGTAGTTTCTGACACAGACATTATATAAGCAAAATCTTTACCACACAATTTATCTGCACAGGCAGCAGAACTGATTGCCTTGACACGGGCATGTACCTTAGCAAAGGGTAAATGTGTGAATATTTTTATTGATAGCTCTTACACTTTTTCTACTGTACATGTTTTTGCGCAACAGTGGAAAAATCGAGGAATGATAACATTTACTGGCAAACCAATCAATTATGCACAGTTTATTTTAGATATTTTAGAATCTATTCAGTTACCTCAGAAAATAGCTATTTGTAAATGCATAGCTCATACCAAGCAACAGGATAGAATTTCAAAAGGTAATGCGAGAGCCGATACAGCTGCAAAGCAGGCAGCTTCAGCTTCAGAAGTATTTCTTTTGAATGAGGAACTACAACCTTCTGAGATTTTAGACTTAGAAATGTTAAAAACAATGCAAACACTTACTACTCATGTTGAGAAACAGAGATGGATAAAACGAGGAACAGTTTTCTAGAAAGGGCTGTACATCTTCAAAGAGGGAAAACCAATATTGCCATCTAACTTGTTTAGATATGCAGCTTTGTTGAGCCATGGGCAATGCCATGTCTCAACAGGGGGGATGGTACAGTTAGTGAACCGAGTGTTCGCAACAAATGGATTCATAAACTACACTAAAAATTTTTGTTCGTCATGTCACGTTTGTAATAAACATCATGCACAAGGGGCGTTAAAGCCCAAGCAAGGGAGTTTCCCTACACCACTGTATCCGTTCCATACTATCTGTATGGATTTCATAGAACTGAACAAATGCAAAAATAAGAAATATTGTCTTGTCATTGTAGATATGTTTTCCAAATGGGTGGAAGCTTTTCCGACCAAAAATCCAGACGCAGCTACTGTTGCGAAAACCCTTGTTAAAGAAATCATTCCTAGATTTGGCATACTGGAAAGGATCTACAGTGACAATGGCACATATTTTGTAAACCAAACCATACAACAGCTGAGCAGGTATTTTGGAATTTCTTTAAAAAATCATTGTGCGTATCACCCTCAATCTGCAGGATTGGTAGAGAGACACAATGGAACATTAAAGAATAAGTTAAGAAAGCTTATAGAGGAAACACATAGAAATTGGGTGTACTGTCTGCCCTTGGTACTGTTGAGCATGAGAACTGTTCCGAATGCAAAGGGATTGACTCCTTTTGAGAAGTTATTTGGACGAGCGTATTATATACCTCAGTGGAAACCTCTCATGCCCACAGACCAGGAAGCTGACTGTACACTTGCTGAGTATATGAGAAAATTGTTGAATTCTAAACATCTGTTTCTGTTAAATTCTGTTTCAGATAAAGAACAAACCAGACCATCGGAAGCAGCAGTACTCCCAGGCTTGTGGGTCTGGGTGAAGGTCATCAAAAAGAAGAACTGGACGACACCAAAGTGGGAAGGCCCATTCCAAGTGCTACTGTCAACACCCACCGCAGTCAAGATTGTGGAGCGATCATCTTGGATTCACCTGACACACTGCAAACTGGTGAAAAACTTTGAACTGGACAAAAATCTTGTTACTGTTACACAACAAGAATAAAAATGACAAAATCCAGAGCAAACAGGAATGCAGAACAATCACAGAAGTATTGCATGATCATCCTGTTAACTATACTGGTGACACTAATCTTTTTGTTGTGGCCTTTCCTTTTTCCAGCCACACAAGCTGAACTGAATAAACGTGATGCGTTACTCATAGACTGGCACCCAAACTTTAACACTTACCAAGCAATTAAATATGTGTATGCTGAGACTTTTAATGTTTCGAATTGTTGGATCTGTACAGCTTTACTGACAGCATACGGGGGAATATTAATGACTGCAGTTCCCGTAGGGGTCAATGAGACCTGGGAAAACTTAATTTATGATACCACAACCGATAAATCACAAGATAAAACAGCATTGCACTTGTCTGTTCCACAGAAGGGAATTTGTGTTTCTACAAAAATGATACTGTTCAGGTGGGTTGGAGCAATAGCAATGTGACAGTTCTTTACAAATGTTACTCTAAAGCAAATAATGCAGGTTCTTATTGTAATACAGACTATGATTCATTTCTTGAATTGATGCATAAAACAATTAATGAAGTACAACATAATGATGTTCTTTTTAAGCAACTGTCTATAATTGATAGGAAAATGTTTCATGCAGGGCAAGTATATGTTAATAGCAAGGTTACTACTAAAGTAGAAGATTGTTATTTTGTGTGTGGCAAAAAAGCATACAAATGGTTACCTGACAATTGGTCCGGCAGTTGTTTTTTGGGTTACCTGGTTCTGGCCATACGACACACTGCAGTTTTGCCCGAGGTAGAATTCAAAATGCCCGAGAGGTCACCAAGAAACCTGTCAAAAAACCTGAGAATCCAGTGGGACAAATCGAAGCGGGCTGGAGAAACCATCATTCCATGGGCGATAAACTGACACATATGGACTTGAGTGATACTGTTATATCGTGGGCAGGCATATTACCAGCATATGGAGCAGTGAAATTGATTTGGGAGCTGAGAAAACTGTCTAAACTCCTCGAGGTAATGAGCAATGCAACTTTTTCCGCTCTCAAATTAGTAACCGATGAACTGAATGCTATGAGAACGGTGGTGCTTTAAAACCACATGGCTCTTGACTTCACCCTAACGGTGAGAGGTGGTACGTGCACTTTAATCCAAGAAGATTGCTGTGCATACATTCCTGACAACCAGCACAAGATAGACAACCATCTTGAGGTGATTCAGCAGGTGTCGGCCATGACCAAACCAGGCCCAAACCCGCTGATGGACTTTTTCCAGAAATGGTTTGGGGGGTGGGGTACCATCCTAATGAACATCTTGATTGCCATTTGTGTAGGTATGCTCCTGTTGGGAGTATGTGTTTGTTGTGGCATCCCCTGCATGAAAAGATTGATCAAAGATTTTATAGACATGTCAGTTTCTGAAACCTTATATCAAAGTACTGAGTTTGAAGAACTGTTAAAGACTGAAATGCTTTCATAAGTTAAACTGAATGACTCTCTTAACTGCAAATCCTGAATGGAAGAGGTTAGGAGAAGAAACAAACTGTTTATGCTTTTGAAAGTAGAATAAAAGTATTAATAGGGGGAAATGTTAGAAAAATATGTATTAATGTGTATATTAGTGCTTTTAAAAGCCCAAAGGAGTTAACACATTTATTCTATTTCATACTGCATAAATCCATATAAACTGCGAATGCTTTCTGACCATGCTTTCTGACCTTGTATTTTGTCAGCACAGCTGAAATCTTACTTATGCTTTTGGAAATTTACTGAGAAGCAGATGATTTTCTGCTGGGTTAGGAAAATAATGAATCGAACAATACCGTTTCTATAATGTTGTTAAACTTAGACAATTAGCTCTGTTTGTGCTATGAGAACATACACAGCTGCAGGAAGTATAGATAAGTAGAACAAAGACTGCTTGAAGAATATGAATTATAATCTGTGTTTGCTTTGTGCTTGAATTAGCAGAGTACCTTGAAATGTAACACAGCACTGTAGAAATAATTGTAACTAGCTAGTGGTCTCCAAGGCCATGTTATTTTTCAAAAAGTTTCTCACAAATCTAGTAATGTAATGTCATGTCAGCAGAAAATCATGAACAATATCTATTGTGAAAAACAATATTGTAGGCTTGTATTTGATTACGTCAGCTTTAGAAGGCAATGTCTTGTGAAACAGGATAAGAATGGCTTCACTTCCTGTTACTAATCAGACAAACTCTGTATTTTTGCATGTTTTTGTCTCCTTGCTGCAAGAATTAAAAGTGCCTTAACCTGAACCTTACGTGTATTGGTCTTTGAAGATTTTCCTTTGACAAAACCAACAACTCAAATACAGAAGCAATAAGGTTTATTGGGCTCTAACTTAGCTGGTATTTCATCTTTAAAAACTACATAGTTATCATCTTGGACTCAAACTGAACAGGGGCGGCTCGTGGCATCGGACTGCCGGACTGCAGCCCCCTCGGTTGTTTTTGGTCTTGTTATATGTTTTAATTTTAATGTAAAAAAAAAATCTTTTTTTTTTGTACTTTAAATTTCGAGTCTGCGACTCGAAAGTACGCGCATGCACATCGCGCACCTTAACCGCGGTTGCAAACAGCTTTTTTTTTTTTGTTTTCATTGCAGCCCGGAGGGAGCAATTAAGGCATCATTGTGATGCTCAGAAGTCTATGTGGCAGCGGTTCCAAACCGCATAGACTTGGAAGGGGCTCGGACTGCGACGTCCGCAGGCACGTCAGTCATGATGTGCCTGCTGGGCTAAAGCCACAATGCTGCTGATTGGTTGTCACTCTCTTCCCGGGCTTTATGTGCTGGGAAGAGAGCGAGATTAGGAATCGAGCTTTCTTTTTCAGATCATCATTGTACTATTTTATTTTTTTTTTCATTTCTATTTGGATTTTGTAATCGTTTTTTTTGGGTGCCTGGGTGGATTATCATTTGGACAGCACCTGTGTGGATTGGAAGAGCAGAAGAAAGAAGAAAAAAGAAGAAGTAAGTACAGAGTGAAGAGGACAGGTGCAGATATAAGTATGTCAACTGCTGTTTTTATGTGTAACTTCTACTTCTTCCAGAAATTATTAGACTAAAATAAAATATTTATCCTAAGGGTAACCCCCCCAAATTACCCACTCTTCTTCCAGTAATACCAGCATTTTTGATTGGTAGGGAGAGTGTTACACACTCAAAGGCAGTCTGCCAAAGCATATCTAGAAATATAGGGTACAAGTCCTTTTTATTGCCTGAACTTATAAAAGGTCCCTTTTGTATTGGGGTCTGCACCTTCCATACACTCAGTCTTTGGCATCTACTAGCACCTGGGTCTGTCAAAGGATCTCCTCAAGCTATCACCCTTTTCACCTATTAACACCAATATTTTTCAGCAGTAGGTAGAGTATTCCAATCTGCATCCAGCCAGCATACATGTATAGTGCACAGATGGTGTGTGACGTTGACAGTGCTATTTTTTCACAAGTTAGACACATTAGGTAGGTTATGAAGTAAGTAACAGGAGAAGTTGATCAGAAAATTACTTTTGTTTCGAGCACAAATTTTCAGACAGGAAAAAGAGTAGAGCACAGTAATACAGCAGCTAAATTTGCATAGTCAGGTATAAAATGAAATGCATTGTTTCTGTAATAAGAATTTCCTCTTATTTTTCTTCTTTTTTGTTGAGATGATGGAAAGCAGATTTCTACAGCTGGGTAAGACTTAGTTACTCAGCTATACATCAGAATAATAATGGTGTAAAAGTGTCAGTGAGTCTGATAGCGATTCATTTATATGCAAGACACAAAGTCTGTATTTATTCATTGTACATCTTTGTGGTGCAGGATTGCTTACACAACATGGATTGTTCCTGCTCAGATTAATATTTCAGAGCACAATTCTTGTGAACTGCAGCACATATGGATAAACTGTCAAAGTGCCCCTGTGCTTGTGATTCATCTGAGCATGGGCGATGGATGCAGCTGTGGGACACACTGATGATGCCTGGGTGAATTACAGAGAGAGAACTGCAGGACAGAGGTACAAGATGAATGCAAAATATACATAGGTTATTCACCTTCCAAGGGGAAAAATGTGCTGACCCAGATGTTTGGACAGAGTAGGTACAGATTACCATTTAGCCCTATTCAACAAGTATTCTGTGTGTGTGTGTGTGTGTGTGTGTGTGTGTGTGTGTGTGTGTGTGTGTGTAATGCCCCAGTTACTATATACTGGTGGCTAGAGAGAACAAATGGTAGTGGGTAGAGATACTCAGGCTTGAACCCTGTACCTTGTATGCATGTGTTAAGGACCTGAATTCCCTACCCACCACCATTTGTAAAAAAAAATTGCAGATTTTTGCTTCCTATTTAATCTGATCTGCTCCTCATAATATCTGTGGTTTCTAAATATTGCAATGCTTGACATTTGATGGTGCACTGATAGCTTTGTTGCTTTACAGCTGCAGGTTCTTGGGTTTGATTCTTGGCTGGGGTGCCTTGCGTGTGGGGTCTGCATCTCATCCCTGTGTTTGTGTGGATTTGCTCTGGTGTCCTGCTATTTTACAAAGACATGTGTCTGCAGTATTTCTCCCTGAGCCTCTGCTGAAAATTGTTTTTGTTCCGTCAGAAGTAAAATTGACAGGCATTTGAATTTCAGACGTCATATTCTTTAGAATAAAACCTTTTATTCTAGCAATTTTCGAATATTTGAAATTTGTACTTATTTTTGGGACTGTATTACCCCATTATTGGCTTTGTCCAGGTTTTTTGTGCTAAGGTTGACAACTATGGCAAGAACTGAATTCACTGAATATGTCTGAGGGCTGTATTCCCTCATTACTGGGTTTGTCCAGGTGTTTTGTCCTAAGAGGTTGACAGCTATGGTGAGAACTGAATTCATTAAATGGATAGCCATTTAAGTTTCAGTCTTCCTCTCCTTCACAAAGCAGCTGATTTGGCGTAGTGGTATGTTGCTCTGATTGTTTTGCACAGGGACCTTGGCAGTAAAATGTATGGTGGTAACACAGCATTTTATTCTAGCAACTTTCCAAGATTATACAAGCAATGTTTAATGTGTCCCTGGTTTTTGGCCTTTTGACTTCCCCAATAAATTTGGCTTTTTCCAGATTTCTTGTGCTGCGAAGTTGAGATGCGGTTGATTATTGAGTAGATTTTACAAGGAGCTGAGAGCTTCAGGGGAAGAGAAGTTTAGTGCTGCTTATGCCAAGTCACCTTGCATTGTTAATAGCACAACAGGTTGTGTACTTGCTTTTGATGCAGAAGGCTGTTGGTTCTACTCCCACAAGGGGTGAATGCTGCCATACTGAAAAAGTTAAGATACTAACTATGAGTCTGTTATCAGTTTGCCATCCATTTCCTATTGCAATATTACTAGCTTATCATTTTTAATGTAATATAGGCAATTTATTCCTCAGGGGCATCAGACACTTTATTTTTCGATGAAGCCATGAATTATGAAGGTGTTTGCTAACAGCAACCTCTTCATTAGTTAAAGATTTATTTAATGTGGAATTATTTAGATTACTTTTTTACTTCTTCAGAGATTGTGCATATTTACTGATAATGGTGGACTGTAGAATTGTGCATATTTACTGATAATGGTGGACTGTAGAAGTCTGAGTAGACTTTTATGATGGAAATGTTCTGAATTGGGCAGTTTTGTCATTATTGGTGCATGGGTTTTGTTTCATGTTTACTGGAAAAATGTTCAAAACAATAGGAAGGTGTATCAAAGAGCACATGTATGTTTCATATGCAAGGGGCCTATGATTTGAAAACAGCCCAGAATTAATCTTTATCTGCCACTGGTAAAATGTATTTTCTTTGAATGTGAGTTGCAATGCTGTTTCAATGAATGTGAGTTTCAAGGGCAGAGAAGTTTTAATTAAGTTTTCATTGTGAGACTGCATTGCTTTGTTTAGCAGATGACTTAGTGTTTGTGCTGTAAAATACAAAATAAAACTTTCAAATGAAGTCCAACTCATCATAGAAGTAAAGAAGTATGCACATTAGTGTGTATGGTAAATGGAGTGAAATAGCCAAGTAATGGTTCATTGGAATGGCTGCAGAGGCTCCATTCAACCATGATTTTGTCAGGGGGGAAGGGCAGCAAACTCAGATAGGCCCAGCTGAACTATACCTCCCAACTGTCCAGATTTTCAGAGAATGAATAGATTTTTGCTTATTTTTGGTTTGTTCTTCATAAAATTTGTAGTTTTCTGGCAAATCATTTAGGAATTAAGTCACTAAATAATGATACACTGAGTTTCAGACTTCATAACCTTCAGAAAAATGCATGCTAAAGTAAGAACTGTTATTCTATCAACTGTCTCAATTTATACAAGAGCATTTTTAGTACTGTTTATATGTTCCCCCAATATAGTTGGCCTTGTTCAGATTTACTGCATTAACAGGTTGAGAGGTACATGCAAATAAATTGCTTTATAGAATTAGGCATAGCCAACCTCTCAACTGTCCCTGATTTTGTCTCAAAATGTTGCTCTTCCCCCTAATAATCCCTCTGCAAAACAGCAATTTTGGAAGAAAACATGGATGGTTTACAATTAAGAAATAACTGTAATAATCAAAGAAGTTATAGATTACTTGAAATGCATGTAGATTCTTTTATTTTGTCAGCTGCTTAAGTTAGCAGTACTAATATTAAAGTGTCCCTTCTTTGACAGGTTCCCAGCTGTATTGTGTGGCTATTTTATATTTTTGCATCACATTTTTGGTCCATTTTTCATAAAATTGTGTTTTTTGGCAAATTAGTGACAAATCACTAAAGACTGAAGTTAGAAAATAATGACAGACATTTGAGTTTCAGATTTTATACCCTTCAGAAAAATCATACTAATGCAAGACCTATTCTATTATCTTTCTAATTCTTAGTTTATTAGAGCAATATTTAAAAATTGTCCTTATTTTGGGCCTTTGTCTCACTTCTGTGTATGGCTTTGTCCAGATTTCTTGCTCTGAGGTTGAGAGGTATGACAAATGTGTCAGGGCCATCACAGTCAGCCAGAGACATTTCAAATTGTGACATACTTGTTGCACCCCACTCTCCCATGTAGTGACTCTGGATGTGTCCAAGCAAGGCAAGGAGTAGTTATGCAGTGTAAATGTGCAGTGTGACCCCCCCATCCAAGGTAGACACAAGTACTACAGTGGCTTTTCATCTGTTCTTGATTTTGCAGAACGGTCTAGTTTCTGTCATATTTTTGTACTGTTGATTTATGCTTATTACTCAAAGTGCCTGTTGCTCTGTGTTTAAGTAGCAATGCTTTAATGACCATAAGGTAAGCTTGTCTGAGATCGTAAGATGCAAGTAAGCTTTAATAAGCATACTGTTAAAGAACTGCCAACATTGAAAGCCTTTCTGTTGTTGCCATGCAGAGAATACTTGACTAGATAATGTGTAAGCCTTGGGTATTAAAGGACAGGATTCCATTATTTTAAAAAGCTCATTACACTTGTTGGAGACTTCAAGTCAGTCGACTTTACCTGTAAACTAAACAGAATGCCAATCATGTGTGGTCCATAACCTGTACAGTAATCCTTTAAGCAATGTATCTTGAGCTTGTTTCTTGTTTGCTTTTCATTTTTTACTTTGATCATGTTTTAGTTTTCCCCATGAAACAAGTAGATAGTTGTCAGGCAGCAGGTCTTTTTTGGATAAGAAACATTTTTACAAGTGGGGGCATCACAGAGATTTCTTTTTTCAGCATGTTACTTGGTACTTTAATAAAGCTGAATATAAATTATAATTAGAACTGCAGTGCAAGAAGAAGTGGTTTGAGTTGAGTGCTTCTTGTTTTTCTTATACTTGATTTTGACTGTCATTCCAGTAATGTATTCAAAAAGTAATTTATTTTTTCATGCCTCACAACCTTTTGTTTCCATCTAGATATTAAGTAAGCTGTCATGCAGCCAATGCATTAAAATATTTTTATTCTTCTACCTTTATTTTTGTCTTGATTGGTCTCTCATAATGATGGCTTGGCACCCACGGCAGCGTATTTAATTAAAGTTAGTTTTTGTGGTTTTGAGCATAGCTCCTCCCCTTTCTAGTTGACCACGCCCCTTCCCTTGACCCCACCCATTCAGCTGTCTCCTGCAGCCCCCCTTTGATTTGAAGTCACCAGCCACCACTGAAACTGAATGCAAGACCCTCAAGAGAATGCATTAAAGCAACTTGGAATTGCTGATATACTCAAGTTTTATTGGATGTATTCTCTGCAGCATGATGTATTAAGATTTCTTTTTATCAAGTAACATATTTACACAAGTTGGGAAACAGGAAATGAGTAATTAGCTCAGTCCCTCGTACAAAATCAAAGGATATAGTTTAAGATTCTAGAGAAATCTATCAGAGTTCTGCAGAGCTGACCAGCACTGGGTATTGTCATGCAAAGAGTGACAATTTAATAAGTATATGTAATCATGGAAGACAGCAATGCAGCAAGTTATGAAAATGCTCATCATTTAAAGTCAGGTGTAATTATGTGCAGTTTTTATAACTGCTATGTTGCAGGTGTTTACAAGAAACCTGCTATAACTGATACTGCACCTAAGTTTCTAATATTTTTTTCAGGGCATACCCTTCTGAAATACATAATATGCACCACAGTGTTTTTCAACAGTCATTTTATACTTCCTATCTTTCATTTCTTCTGGCATTATTTTACACAAAAACACTGCCTCCTCTAAGCTTCATAGTAAGAGTTCCATTCTTTCATTCCTCCAGCAATCAACAACAAAAGCTTATGATTCTTCTTCCAGGATAATAACAGCAATAACTACAGATATTTGTCAATCATAGAATAAAGGGTCACATGAACTGACCAATGTCCTCAATAGTTGTTAACAGGCAAGTCATTTCAGAGCAATAAACAAGAGAGCAGAGATGTATGTGTCACATCAGGTAGATAACACTTCATATATGTGCTATAAGATGCCATGTACTGGACACAAAGTCCAGCAGTGACGTAGTGAAATTATTGCAAGACTGAAAGATATATATGGGTGAATAGCAAACACACCAAGAAAAATTACTCCTCTCAGTTTCACTGTCTATCATTCTGCCAGTATATAGCACTGAAGCAATGCATATTTTTTTTTCTCCTGTAAAGTTATAATTTCCCTTGTATTGTCTCTATGTTTCCATGGTTTGTACATTCATTACCCTTTTCATACCCCTAGATGTCGTCAACTACTGCCTTCTCTGTCCCTGCCAAAAGTGATTGGCTAAATACTGATGGACTATAGAGGTTCAAAGATATATATTAGACTAAGATCCACCAGGGCCTTTGTAAGCCTAGCCATGGGACCCAATCCAATTGCATCCATTGGTAGCATGTGTGTCTTAATTGGGGGGTATTTTTGTAAGAAAGGGTATATTTGTTAGGAGGGATTTGTTAGTTAGGAAGTTGCTAAAAAGTTATGTAGGGGGGTATATTAGGCAATGTTTACTGTTGACCAAAATGTATAAGAGACATGGGGCCAGCACATGGCTGAAGTTAGATTACCCACCCAATGTTAGTTAGAGAATGTTTACTGTTGACCTCTTGTCTATAACAGACATGAGAGCTAGCATGGGTATGAATTTACAGTTCCCCATCAAATGGTCAAAGTTACATTTGAATAGGATTAAGGATGGACTCTGCTTCAGATGGATGAGAGTCTATTGCAGAGCATGGGGATCATTTGAGTCACATATCTGTCTTAACAGCATGTTCTGCTTATGTTGCAAGTAAAATTCAACTCCCTATATCTGGTGTTTCTGCTGTTGCTTGTTTTGTCGGTGTGCAAAAGCTCCATCAGGGCTGGATCTAAGGATGCTTTATATGACAAGCACAGATTGCCTCTCAGCAACCTGTAGAAGACCAAGGGTAGAGACAGGACTCTAGGGCATTTTGTATAGGACAGTGTATTAATTCCTTGAATTATCTTCATGAGGGATCTTTGTGGGAGTTTCAACTGTTACATATGCCTAGATAGGTACATGGTGAAAGGGGCATTATACTCAATGAAGGGTTTGATAAGGGGCAAGTAGAGTGGTACTATAACTTTCTTGCATCTAGATATTATACTCTTACTTATAAGTTAGGCGAAATGGAATGATTTTCTTACTGCCTTGGCTGTGTGTTGGTCAAAGGCTAGATTACTGTCTACATATGTTCCCAGATCTCTAACTACCATGTCATCTCTTAAGGGTATCTTATAAATTGGAGTAATTTGCTTGGGGAGATGTTTTTCAAAAAGACACTGTAGTGCACTTTTTTGCATTGAGTTTTAATACATAGCTTTAGTACTAGGGATTTGTCAGTGTTAGACCCTCTTTCAAGATGTTAGTGTCATGGGGGGAATTTATGATAACTCCCAATTTACAGTCATCATTGAACCTGGTGAGCCAGATGCACTTGACATTAGCCTTGGCTTCTAAGAAGTAAATGCCAAACAGGAGTTGGCACAGCAAAGAGCCCTGTGGTGCTCCACTGGTGACCTGCCTCTTGTGGGAGGTGGTCTCAACAATCTTGAATTCTGGTGTCCTATATGTTTTAAGCCACAATCCAATGATTTGTGTAGGAATTTGTGCATCATTCAGTGAGTTTGTTCAAAATACCTGAGTGGGGTATTGTGTTGAATGCCTTAGACAGGCATGAGTAGGTGGTATGCACCATTTTCCATTCACCCATTGCCTTGGTTACCTTCTCAAAGAAATCTACCAGGTTATGTAGACATGCCCTTCCTTTGACAAAACCAAACTGGGATGGGTCCAGTATCTGTAGTTTACCAAAGACTTTGTTGACCATTTCCATGATAATTCATTCCTTGGCTTTGCATGTTAGACTAGTCAGACTAATGGGTCTGTAATTTCCAAAGCTGGTTGATGGTCCACCCTTGTGAAGGGAGATAACTATTGCCATCCTCAGTTCTCATGGTACAGAGCCTGTTTTGAGGCTGTAATTGAAAAGTGACTCAAGTGGTCCTGATAGGTCTTGTTTCAGGCTATTTATGAGGTAACCTAGAATACTTTCAGGCCCCATTGAGGCTTTGTTCTTAGCCTTACTGAGCACCACCATGACCTGCTCCCTGGTGTTAGGTGGTGGGGGTATATACAGTAGTGATTTCCAAAGGGGTAGCAGGGGAGGAGTGGGATTGACAGTTTAAGCTGAATTTGTTGGCCAGCAGGTTATCTATGTCGCTCTTCTCAATGAAGGTGGTACCATCTACTACTTGTTAAGTACACTCTTGTGTGTTGCCTTTTAGGTTTCAGACATAGCTGTAGAAGGTCTTGTGGTTATCTTTAGCATAAGAAGTTGTCTTTACCTTGTAATTAGCCTTGTTGGATTTAGTTATTCCTCTTAGTTTCCTGCTTAGTTTTATTAGTGAGCTTTTGTAATTATGAGAGTTGCTCTTTCTGACTTTGACCATGACTTTTTTCCTTTTGTTATACACCCTGTTAAGATTAGGATTCTACCAATGTGGTTTGTTTTTAGGATTTGCTTGTTTGTTTAGGGCTTTATTCTAGTAGATACAGCAGCCTGTAAGCAGCTATTTATATATTTGGATAGTGTTTCTGTGAATAATTCTGCATAGGCTGTTGTGAACTCTGAGTTGGGAGAGGCATTGAATTTTGAAAAACTTTTACTTAGTAGGACATAGTTTCTAACTTTAACATGTTTTTCTTGGTTTTCCAAGATGAGTTTTATTTTGAATGTGACAGCTTTGTGATCTGACCTCATTGGTGAGGATGTGACATGAGTGGGTGGGGGGGTCTGTACTCTCCCATAGTGGTGAGAACAAAGTCCTGTATGTTTTAACCTCTGGTTGAATTGCACGCTAATTGATTAATGGAATTTGTGTTACTGAAGTCCAGGAATTGATGTGCCTGTAAGTTGGTGGCAGTGCATGTTTCCCAGTCTATAAAAGGGTAGTTAAAGTCTCCCATGAAAAGAGTGCTTGGCTGGCTGGAAAATGCCTAAGAAAGTTTAAGTTAAGAGTTGTAGGATCTTAAGAAAAAAAAACAGTGAACTGTAGTTTTCTAGGATAAGGCAAAGTATTCCATCTAAGGGGATTTGCTCATGGATGAACTCCGGGGTATCATCCTTGAGGTATATTTGTTGGTAATGAAGATCGAGACACCTCCATTTTTTGAGCCTGGCTGTGTGACTGATGGTATAAATGTGCTGTTGACACTGTAGTCTTGACCTGCAGAAGTACTTTCTGTGGCTTTAAACCATATCTTGGTAATGGCACAGATGTTTATATTCTACAGAGTAAGGAGAGTTTGTAGGATGTGGAGTTTCTTGTTAAGACTCTTACAATTGAGGAGTAACACCTTTAGGTTCCTTTGTGCTCTATTTGCTATGTCTGCAGGTTTATCACGTTGGCATTGCCTAAAAAGGCTCTAAAGGGCGGATAAAATTTTAACCAAAATCTAGAAGCCCAGGAGGGACAGAAGCAGGCCATTTTTGGTAAAGCAACATGGTCTGACAGATATTGAATTCTCTTGGAATGACACCAGAAAAGAAACTAAGCCAGTTATTAAAGTCAATCATTTTATGTTCATACTGGGGCATCATCCTTGGTGAAAGTAGAATGCTGCTCAGTGCAAGGCATATACCAGCCTGAGACACAGGTCCATAATGTCTCACTTCATATAATCCAGAGTGGGTTATCTTAGGTTATTTACACTCACATGGACTATGATATAATCATACTGGCACCTGTGGTTCAATAACTTGAGTGAGTGTGTAACCTGACAGATCCTGGCAGATCCTTGCTCCAGATAAGCAACTGACTGTAATCTTCTCCTTGTCCAGTCTAGTAAGTGGGGCATCTATGTGTCATACAATGGAGTGTCTGACAAGTCTCCAGAGTAAATTCTTTGCTTGCCTTATCGCCAATGTTTTTGAGGGTTCACTGTATGTAGGTTTACATGCAGTGTTTGGTATTGCTTTTGGTGTATGCTTTAGAGATTCCTGAGGATAGGAATTGATGTTTGTAAGCTTATAAGGACTTTCAGATCTGGGGATATTACTTTTTAGTGCTTCAGCATTAGGTGGTCTATGTATGTGTGGACATTATGTGTGGTGAATGTAGTGTGTGAGTTCTTGACAACCTTGTTTGTATGTCAGACATTTGCCTTCATGGGAATTGTGTATGTGCCTCTCTCACATACTGTGCTGGTTTCTTTAAGGATTAAAAGGTTGTTAGTGAACATGAGACAACTGCTACATTGTCTCGGGACGCCCATATCTACCAAGCTGGTTATGTAGACATTTAAAAATTGTATATCCATGTTGTCTGAGCCTGTATTATGGTGGGCGTTTAGGGCTTGAGGATTAGATTTTACAGATGTCTTCTAGAGTGGTCTCTAAGGTTAGGGCCTATTGATGAACAGTGCTGGGATATGGCAATAGATTGTACTAGGATATGGTACTAGTGCTTTCTGATGTGCATGCTAGCTGCTCTGAGCTTGATTTTGTGCAATGCTTCACTAAACTGCAGGTTACAGTCCCAGTACTCATTTTATAGGTTAACTTCTGTGTTTTCCAACTCAGACAGACCAGGCCATCACCTACTGCCACTAGATGGGATATCCCAGTACTCTTAATGTAAAAGCACAAAAAGTATTGCTTGAGAGTTTATGCTACAACAAAACAGCTTTAACAAATTAGCTAGAGAAGGTAATTTTAAGCCAATCTGACTAACAGCAAAGCATTTTGAACAAATGAAGTAATTTTAGCCTTAAATACAGATTAATGCACAAATAACGCAATAGATCAGTAATGATGACCACTAAAATAGCTTCGGGAAGTGCAATTTTTAAATATGAGTCCTTATTTTGTTGCAATAAATTCACTTCAGAGACTCAGGCAAGGACAGGGAATCAGCCACATGCCAAATTCATACAGGCATTTAAAACAAAGGGAACTGCAGAATCCCTTTAGCAGGGCCAAAAATGCAGAAATACAACAATTAAGTACCAACAAAGATACAAACAACCTACATAGTAACATTGCCACTAAAGCTTCTCAAAAGTGCAGTCGGCAAAAGCAAAAACATCAGGGATACTTGAAAAAGATTTAAGGTGCAAACACTGGCAGATAAAGCAGTTAAATGAAGTGCAAATCAGTAAGATCATTTTTAACTGCCAGGGAAGGCACAGGATTTACTCAGGACCCTCTCAGAGTAAGGCAATGATGCTAAGCACATGGGAGCTTTGTGAAAATTACAATTTGCAGTAAAGCAGGTTAGCTAAAGAGCAATACCTGTTTTTTTTAAGAGGAATATCAGCATGACAAATCTAAAACAGTGGGTAGAAAAAGTACTTAATCAGTTTACACAACTAACAATAGCAATGAAATTGGAAAGGACTCTGGTAGGCAGATTACCATAGATGAAATCCATAGACTGTGGCTTTAAAGTCAACAACAGCAAATGGGTGGGATGGGGAAAACTTCAAGCAGATGTAAGAAGCTGACAATGACAGAAGGAGAAGGGTAAGAAGAGTTTGCCATTTCCCTTTTCTTGTCTGTCTGCAAATTCACACAGGCAAACACCATGAAGATTAAAGGATGAGACCTCTGGGAAACTTATCAAGGACAATATAAACATGTTGGGTTCTCAAACATTTAGTTGTGTTCATCTAGAAGCTGTTTTAGAAGGTAAGTGAAGGAATTTGTCACTAAGTGTAATGGTTTCACAATGTAGAATGCAAGGAAAGAAAGTATAACACACAGTGGTGTGACCAGAATGGGCAGTTCTACATAGCTAGCAGTGTTTCTCCTTCATTTTGGTGGTGTTGATAGGTAAGGGTGCTGGAGTATGACACTGCTTGTGTAGTACTAGTCATAAAATAGATGTAAACATACAAATAATTTTAGTGGACAAAAAACACTAAAACATTCATAGAAATATAACAACAAATGCAAATTAAACTTATTTGGTGACAAAATTTAGAAATTCAAGTAATAATTTGCATGGAAAACCAAAAAGACAATAATTTCCAATAAACCTACAGCTCATTTCAAAACTCTTTAAACAAATAACTTTATCTGCAATAAATAGATATTTAACCATCACAATAAACAAATAATTTAAATGTTGTATTTATGCTTAAAGAATTAACTAACTTAATGACACGCACAAAAAAAAAAAAAAAACTTTTATAGAGTAATTTTACTCCCCCACTATATTTTCTACACTACTGATACCACTTATTTTTTTTGAAACTATGTGCATAAGAAAACAGTATATCACCTTCAAAAATGCTGTCATCATCATCTGTCATTGTATGGAGCAGTCCATCAAAATGTATGCTATCATCTCTGTAGCTTTTTACTATCTTAAAGTAACAAGACTAACATGCACTTTATTCTTAAAAGTCATACATATCCTGCATTAATCATTCTCTTTCTGTAGATAGTATCCTTAAAAAGAAACTGTTAAAACGTACAGTTTCCCTCATTAGATGTCACTATCAAGTTACATACGGATATGGGGAAGGAACAGATGATGTTCTCTAACCATATACAAACATGAAGAAGGAACATATGATACTTTCTCACATGCTTGGAACACGCATTATTTTAAACCTCATAACTGTAAGAAAACAAATTACTACCATCTTCGACAATTCTGTATTATCTGACAGCCACTGTTCAAGGACTCACAACAAGTCCATTTATAAGTCCAAAACTGGACTACACTTTCACTTTCAGTAGTTATTTTTTTTTCATATGAGGAGTATGTCAGGTAAACTGAATATGTATGTATATCTTTGAAATTATATCCTCTTAGCCAAGATAACTTTATTATCCCTTCTTACTTAATGTTTATTGATTAAGATCATTTTTGATATATGTATTTGCATTTTGCTGAGTAGGATAGTCCTACTAGGCAAATGCCTGTTTTTCAAGGGAGACCCAAGGTGGTATTCAGACTGACCAGGAGAAAATTTGGCTAGGGCACTTGAGAACTTTCCACTCCTCTTGGTAGTCGGGGGAATAGTTTGTGTGTTACACATCCTGACTTCCTGTTTCTTGTCCAGGCATATAGACAGCCAGGAGGAACAGGGAGAAAAGATGTCTGATCTAGCTTTTGCTGAAACTGGAGTGAAAGTTACGAAAATGTAATTGAAATGGTAGAATTGCTACCAGAAGTTTTTTTTTTTTTTTCTGATGATGTGGGTGCAGAAAAAAACAGTAACATTGGAGGAAAATGAGATTGTAACTTAAATAGAGATGGATTCAAAGGAAACTTTTCAAAGGAGATTGTTTGTAGGAGAGACAGTTATTCTAAAAAATGCATAATTACAAACCTACAATCGGGCGGGGGGGGGGTTGTGGGATGATTATTTGGAAAAAATGGTAAACCAAAGCAAGCCAGAAAATGTAGCAGCAATTTTATGGTGCAACATCATGGACAGAATAGAAGAAGAAAAAGGAAAAGAAGAGAATGTGACAGACAAAGTTCCTGAGGCAAAAACTTGTGCACAAACTGTTGGAGGAGGAACAAAGAAGAAAAAAGAAATAAAAGAAACAAAGAAGTATACAGTACATGTGAGCAGTAGAAAAGAAGAACGTTTAGACAGGTATGAGGTTTGGGACTCTGTCATAGCACCTCTGGGTGTCAAAGCAAAAGAGGTAAAAGCATTTATTTTAATTAATAAAGAAACTTCCTGTGACTTGATATTTGAGACTGAGCAGGCCATGGAAATTTTTTTCGATGCATATGAACAAAAGAAAAATATTTATCCATGGTGAGAGTATGTGGTGCAAGTTTTTACAGACAAACAAAAAAAAAGAATAATAATCCAGTTTAGAAATGAAGTTGAAGGAAAAAAAACTGAAAAAAAAACATTTGTTAACTATATGTAAAAAAGGGTCTATATCATATTGTCTTACCGCATTTCAGTGAATGCCTCTTCATCGAACAACTAAAGATCAAATGTCTAATCATTGAATGAACATTTTCAGTGAAGAGATTCCTGGGTCAAGGTGACAGTTGGCCTCTATCTGGAATTTTCTTTTCCCCACTATAGTGCAATCTTGGAGTTGGTATATTTAGTTGGGGGGGTGTAGGGGATTGTGCAGACCCAACCTGGGTTGGTGTTTTCTTGTATTTTTTTTCTCATGGTCACTAAGGGAGACTTCTGTCGCTTTGCCCTAGGTATGTTTTGGCTTCAAAGTTCATTCACTGAATAGGTTATTTGATTATTAGTTGTTTGATGAAGAGGCATTCAATGAAATGTGATTTGACGTTGTGATATAGACCCATAAAGAAGTAATGGACACTACAAAAACATATGATGAAAGAGGACTATCGACTTGGGGATGGGAATGTGGTGTAATACTGAAAATAGAAAATGATAATGTTATGCATATATTAGTAATAATGACCTGAGAACACTTCAGCAAGAACCTGTGGTACCATTATATCTTTTATTCTCTAGGTCATATAAATATGGGGAGATTCCTGTAGATTGGAGACATGCACTTATTAAACCTGTCTTCAAGGGAAAGGGGAGTAGGACAAACCCAGAGTCATATAGACCCTTATGTCTTTCATGTTGGGGAAAAATAATGGAGAAGTTAATATCGGATAAGGTATTGTCAGAACTGGATAGGCTGAGACTTGAAACCATATATCAGCATGCATATGTTGAAAATAGATATATTACCACCTGTCATATGATGTTCTTTAACAATATAATAACAGCTATGAATGAAAACTATAACAATATAAAATCAGCTATGAATGAAAAATTTCAGTGAGATATAATTTATATAGATTTAACTTTAGCATTTGACAGGTTCATACACAAAATAAATTAGTACAACTAGGTATTGTTGTACTCTTGATCAGATGGATAGCTGCATGGCTTACAAATAAGACATGGCAAGTATCATACAGCAACTGGACTGATAAAATCCTTGGTTATAGTCAGGGTTCCCACAGGGCTCTGTCCTAAGCCCTTACTTGTTTAGGTTGTATCTTTCAGACCTAACTTTTTCATCTGAGGTGTTCTACAGTCTACATGCAGATGATCTGAAATTGGGTATACTGCTTACATGTGTTACATATAAGGCATGTCTGCAAAATAACATGACTAATTTGACCATTTGAACACATGAGAATAATATGCTGATAAATGCATAAAAACTAAGCATATGAGATTTGGGAGACATAAACTGAAAGGTGAATATTTAATACAGTACACAATGATTGAAACTGTAGACTCATTTAAAGGACCTGGGTATATGGGTAGATTCAGCTATGAGTTTTTCTAATCATAACAACCTATTGGTTAATGATAGTTATACAATTATAGGTTGTATAAAAAGATTTATAAAGTGTAGGAAATCAGAAATGGTGAAGTCATTGTTTGTTACTTACATGAGACCCAAACTTGAGTATGGAATAACAATACCATAATCTTTTAAGAAAACAAGCATGAATAAATTTGAAAGAGTATAAAAAAAGGAGCGTACTTCACAACATTGACTAGTTTAATAAAAGGTAAAAGCACATACAAAACAGAGCTTTTGGACACCAGTCCTTCTTCAGTATTACAAAATCTAAATTAGACAGCCATCTTTTAAAAAATGTAAAACAAATCACATGACACAACCCACCCTATCATAAAAATATGCTAATAAAAACATCTTAATACAATTATTAAGTTATTATTAATATATTTCAAAAAGATTGCCTTCAAAGTATAAAGAACGTTTTCAATTTATTTAATCTCTTGCTGTTTAGCTTTTAGAATTTGGTTTAATAGTTACTTCTTTATTTAGACCAGAGTAAATATCTGCCTGCATATGAATAATCCACTCATATGCCTTAATATATAATTTATTGATAACATCACCATGCCTAATAGTAGGAGCTAATACATCAGTAACCCTAAAGATAAAATGATGGGAATCACCATAGTCCTGCACATGTTTAGCCAGTGAATTAGTCTCTACTCCTCTACGGATATCTGATGTATGCTCTACTATCCTATCTCGCAATCCTCTACTCAATTTTCCTACATAACATCCTGAACATTGTTGACAGGTGGCAAAAATATAACAAAAGTAGTATTAAAAGTTACAGTGCAGTTAAAGATAAACTTCTTTCTACTGCTGGGATGTAAAAATTCATTAGATTGACAGATACTATCATAGCACAAGCAGTTATAAGATGGGACAGTCCCTTTCTTATTAAATGTAATAGGATTATTTTTATTAAGAGTGAAGTCTTTATAGCATAAACGCTTTTTTAGACTTTCAAAATTCTTATATGTAAAAGATAGTTTATCAGAAAGCCACTTTTCATGGCCAGGTATAGCTTTTAGTATGTCCCAGTTGTTTTTAATAATCCTTTCTATCAGTTCACTTGCTCTACTATAAGTCATTAAATATCTTAAAGGTTGAACATCATTCTTCTGTTGTGTTCTTATATTATCGTTTTCTCAATTTGAAAAATAAGGTCTCGCTTCCCCCTTTCTCAAACGCATTACCTTAGTCCAAGTCATAGTTCTTCCAAGCCTTAGCCTCTAGCTAGAAATTCCCCTGTCATTTGTTCCATTTGGTCAATACATGTATCATATTTAGTATTCGATCTACTAGCTCACAAATATTGACTTTTAATAATACCTTTAAAAGTATGATGATTATGGATACTTCTTTTATGTAAATAATTTTTTGTATGTACATCTTTCTTATGTATGCATGTATCTAATCCATTCTCATTCAATTGTAACTTCATGTCCAAAAAATGTATTTCATTCCATGAGCATTCATCTCGAATTTAAAAAAGTCAGTGGTTTGATTAAGGTACATGAAAAAATCTTCCAATTCATTTTGTTCACCCCGCTAAATCAAAAAAAATATATCATCTACAAATCGTTTATAAAACCATATTTTAGATGCATACATATTGTCCTCACCAAATACACTTTTATCCTCCCATTTACTCAAGTCAGGTTCACGTAGGTATTAGCAATTGCAGTACCCATCACTACCCCTGACATTTGATGGTATATCTGCTTATTAAATATAAATATATTGTTTTCTAACACTAGTTCTAAGAGTTCACAAAAAGTTTCTATTTGTCTTGCTGTATATAATTTCCATTATTTGGTCAATTCCATAACTATTAGGGTTGAAAGTAAACAATGATTTTATGTCTAATGTAACAAACCTAAATTTTCTTTCTGTAGTAGAACTATATCATTCATATAATTTAATTAGGAAATCACCAGTGTATCTAATATAACTGTAGACATGGTTCAAAAATACCTTTAAAACATTTTATAGATAGACTGATATGGGTTCAGTTGCCCATCCCTTTCCAGAGACAATCGGTCTCAGTGGTGGTTTGTGGAGAGATTTATGAATTTTACACAATAGTGGACACAACTGCATTCACTCTGTATTCCCCAGGACATCACTGTGAGCAAAAATGTCCACCTGACAGTACTTGAGGATATAAAACATCACAATGTATAACAGTACACATGTCTGAATATTTCTGCTAACACCAGTACCATGTATCAGAAGTAGCACAGGCTACAATCACCTACAGTACACACTATCCCTTGCACAATTTGACCCTATATTACCAACTGACATACAGATATCCTGCAGAAGCAGTTTGCTAGCTGTAGGTGAAGAACACAAAAGTCTGCGCTGGAGTACAAACTACCTGGAATCGATACACACATGCAATACAGAAGGGCATACTGGGCATGCTTACACATTTAGAGAAATGAAGGCAATGTCAGACAACAACATACTGAAAGGTCATGCTGGGCATGCTCACACACTTAAACAAATGAATCCCATGTCTACAAACAATAGTGGACCATACATATCTGACAGTTGCAGATGTTAGTGCATACACTCCTCAGTATGCGCCAGTCCTGCTTTGCACACACACTGGATAGGAACACACACATATATCCAAGGACAACACACTCTAATATGCCAAAAGTACACATGCATAGATGTGATGTGGAAGAGAGTGACAGTAACAAACAGCCTTCGATCATGAGGCCTGTCTCCCACCGCACACAGACAAATGATTGCAAACACATTATGTGTAAATGTCACTCACTGTAGAAATTAGCCACTGGTATCACTCAGCATTAAAGACTCTGTGGGGCAAGTGCTAGCTGTGCAACATAACTGTACAAGGCAGTAGTCATCTAGCAGTTGTATACACTTACCTGCAGAATGTAAACCTGTGTGTGCCTAAGTGTGGTGTTTCCACCTCTAGATGAATGTGTACTTGCCCATGCACACACACTGCCCTCCCCATAGTCCGACTATGCCAAGACTGCTGATGTCATTCAGTTTGAAATACGCTTTTGGGAAAAAAGTAGCCCCATAATCTCTGTGGGGCATCCTATAACTGCATAATGCTGTTGTGTGATAAACTAGTTAGGTAGGAGTTATAATCCCAGACATGGCAAGTGTGTGTGTGTGTGTGTGTGTGTGTGTGTGTGTGTGTGTGTGTGTGTGTGTGTGTGTGTGTGTGTGTGTGTGTGTGTGTGTGTGTGTGTGTGTGTGTGTGTGTGTGTGTGTGTCTGTGTAGGGACCAATCATTTTTAGGTTAGTCACACTCACTACTTTACAAATGGCCTACTTTGGCAAGGCTGCTGATGTCATTCAGTTTGAAATACACCTTTGGGTAAGGTGTAGCCCAGTAATCTCTGTGGTGCATCCTATAACTACATAATGCTGTAGTGTGATAAACTAGTTAGGTATAAGTTCTAATTCCAGAAATGGTAAATGTGTGTTTTTCTGTCTGTGTAGGGAGCAATGTCTTTTTAGGCTAGTTACACTCATTAGATTACAAATGGCCTACTTTGGCAAGGCTGCTGATGTCATTCAGTACACCTTTGGGTAAGGTGTAGCCCAGTAATCTCTGTGGTGCATCCTATAACTACATAATGCTGTAGTGTGATAAACTAGTTAGGTATAAGTTCTAATTCCAGAAATGGCAAATGTGTGTTTTTCTGTCTGTGTAGGGAGCAATGCCATTTTAGGCTAGTTACACTCACTAGATTACAAATGGCCTACTTTGGCAAGGCTGCTGATGTCATTCAGTTTGAAATGCACCTTTGGGAAGGGAGTAGCCCCGTAATCTCTGTTGTGTGTCCTAAAACAGTGTAATGCTGTAGTGTGATTTAATACTTTGGTTCATAGGTTCATAGGTTCATACTAGGCTATCTGCCCTAGGGCATTTATAAGCCTAGCCAGAGTGTGTTTGGCTTTCGCCACCCATTTTAAATTAATTTTGCTATGCCTTTTTTTGAGGTTAGTATACTGTGCCTCTGTCTAACAGTGACACAGAAGTGATAGCCAGGGTAAACCTACGATCTCCCATCCACTCATCAAGATTCCTCTTGAAGAGAGTCAATGTGGGACTCTGCCTAACCTGGACTGGGATTTTATTCCAGAGTGAAGGGAGCCTCTGGGTTATGAATCTGTCCCTCCAGCATGTCCTATTTATTTCAGTGCTGAGGTTCAAGTTTCTCGTAGCGTAGCTTGATGGGATTTGGATTTTCTGAGGTGCAGCATGTCCATTAATTCTGGGTTGACATGGCTTTATACGTCAGGCACAGATCGCCTCTGAGCAGGTGGTATGCCACTAAGTAGAGCTGGAGTCTCTTTAACTGGGCAGCATATGGCATCTGTTTGAGCCCTTTGATCCTCTTGGTGAGGTACTTTTGGGGTCTTTCCAGTTGCTGCAGGTGTCTGGTAAGGTACATCCCAAAGGGGCACTGTACTCAATTATGGGCCTGATGAGGGATGAGAAGAGATACGATGACCTCCATCATAGATGTGAATCCCTTCATGATTAGGTGGGCTATATAAAATGTTTTTCTAACCACTTTGGCCACGTGGTTGTCAAATGAGAGATTGCTATCAACTTGGGTCCCCAGGTCCCTAATGACTTCTTCTGTACTTAATGGATTACCACCTATGTGGTAATTTGTGGGCACTTTGTTTTTGCCAAAGGGGATGACTATACACTTTTTGGCGTTTAGCTTGAGGCCATGGCTCTGGCACCAGTTGTCTGTTTCTATGAGGCCCTTTTGGAGGATGCTTGTGTCGGCTGGAGAGTTGATTATGGCGCACAGTTTGCAGTCATCTGCGAACTTGGTCAGCCACAGTCCTTCCATCTTGGCCTGTACCACCGAGAAATACATACCGAACAAGAGAGGTCCCAGGACTGAGCCTTGTGGGATGCCACTTGTAACTGGTTTGGAGTCTGACATGGCTCCAGCAATTCTAACCATGTGGGTTCTGTCCTTGAGCCAGTTTGCAACCCATCTAGTGACATAGGGGTTTATATTTAAGCTGGTGAGCTTATCTATAATGCCCGAGTGGGGTATTGTATCGAAGGCTTTGCAAGGTCCAGGTAGGCTGTGTGGACCACCTTCCCTCGTCATTGGCCTTGGTGACTGTTTCAAAGAAATCGACCAGGTTTAAGAGGCAGGATCTGCCATTAACAAAGCCAAACTGGGTAGGATCCAGTGTCTGTAGGTCCCCAATATCTTTATTTATGAGGTCCATGATGATCCTTTCCATAGCTTTGCAGACCAAGCTAGTCAGGCTTATGGGGCGATAGTTTCCAGGATCCGTTGAGGCACCACCTTTGTGGAGAGGGACCACTGTTGCTGTATGCCACTCTTTGGGTACATATCCTGTAGTAAGGCTAAGATTGAACAGTAGTTT
Organism: Protopterus annectens; assembly: GCF_019279795.1. NCBI lineage: Eukaryota > Metazoa > Chordata > Ceratodontiformes > Protopteridae > Protopterus > Protopterus annectens. The sequence goes on from NC_056735.1 coordinate 591,561,790, forward strand.
TATGTTTGGGTTTAGCTCTTCTTGGAGTTCATGTAGGACGCAGCCCGGGACACCATCTGGTCCCATTGATGCTGTGTTTTTTGCTTTAGAGAGGGCGGCTCTTACCTGAGCATCTGAGATGTCAGGGGGGGCAGCACTCTGTTGGGATAGATATTTGCCCTTTTGGTGGGGAGAGGGGGGAGAAGTTTGCACTGAACCTGTCAGCTAGGATGTTGGCAATGTCTGTGGGCTTGGTGTATTTTTTGTCATTTTGGACTAATTATGAGCATATCTGGGAATTCCCACCCAGGTTCCTAACATAACTAAAGAAAGCCTTGTGATTGTCCTTAGTGTCCTGTTCAATTTTTCTCTCAAAGCTGGCCTTAGACGATTTTATGAGTGCATGTAGTTTTTTGGCAATACTGATCAGAGATGTCTTCCCTTTTTGGGATTTTGCTCTATCATGAAGTAGCGTCCTCCATCTATTGTATAGTTTGTTTATGGCTGGGGTCCACCAGACAGGACGTCTGTCTTTGGAGGATTGGGTCTTGATTTTATTTGGGACTGCATGATCCATGCATTCCTGAAGGTGTTCATAGAATGCATTTATAAAGGATTCTGTGGTCTGGGCCATATTTTCCACAGGCCCGGGGGCTTTGAAGGATTTCGCCTCAGTTTTGAGGCATGTGAAATTTGCTTTAGAGAAGTTTTTCACTGTGGTTTTCTGGGCAGGGGGTGGGGTCGGGATGTGAATATCCAGTGAGATTAGTTTATGGTCTGATCTTACCAGTGAGGGATACACTTCTGGTCTGGAGCATAGTGTCCCCATGTTGGTGATGATCAGGTCCAGTATGTTTTCCCCTCTTGTGGGAGTGGTAACAAGTTGTTCCATAGCATTTGAGTTTATAAATTCTAGGAACCTTTGGGCTAGGGTGTTGGAGCTAGAGTAATGCTCCCAGTCTATGTTTGGGTAGTTGAAGTCGCCCAATATAATGGTGTTTGGAGAGAACTTCATATTTTCAAGTATTCTCAGGAAGGCCAAATGGGGTTCCTGTGTTTGGGAGGGTGGTCTGTAGCAGGCTATAAACTGGAAGGCAGTTTTACCCACAGTTAGTTGCACATGGATAGTCTCTGATGCTTTGTGCTGTGCCACCAACCTGGAGGTGTGGGTATCTTTGACGAATATTGATACTCCCCCTCCTTTTGTGGTTCGGTCCAAGTTTTGGGGCCGAAAAGCATGGTATGAGGTATAACCTGGTAGTGCTGGGGTGCTCTCAGCAGCCTTGAACCAGGTTTCTGTTACTGCACAGATATTGATGTTCTCCATGCTAAGGAGAGTTTCGAGTGCATGCATCTTGAGGTTTAGACTTCTGGCATTGAGTAGCATTACTCTTAGTTTCTTATCCCTAGTGATACCTATGGAGGTGGGTTTGTCTTTTGAGCCTTGCCTAAAAAAGGCACTATGGGGGTAGCAAGAGCCTTTGCCAATATCCGAAAGCCCAGGGGTGACAGGTGCAAGCCATCCCTAGTGAAGCATCATGGCTTGTCGAGCATGTCATCCCAGGCTGACAGGCATTGGATCCCCTTTGAATGACACCAACACTTAAGCCAATTGTTGAAATTGATCATCTTGTCTTCATATTGTGGCATCATTCTTGGTGAGGGTAAGATGCTACTCAAGGTCAGGGTCATACTGGCCTGGGCTACATGCTCAGAGAGCTCCTCTATGTCTCTTTTCATGTAGTCCAGGGAGGTACGTCTCAGGTCATTTACACCAGCATGGACAATGACTGAGTCATATTTGTACTTGCCTTGGAGTGACCTGAGTGCTTGTGTTATGTGGCGGATCCTAGCGCCCGACAGGCAGCTCACCGTGACCTTCTCCTTGTTCAGCCTGGTGAGCGGGACGTCAGTGTGCCGGATGATAGAGTCACCTATTACAAGTGTATCAGGTGTGTTGTTTAGCCTTAAGGGCTGTGACTGTTCGGCACACTGGCTTTGTGAGTTATGTGTTGCACTTGTTTTGTTTTGGGGTAGTGGTTGCTTGGGTGTCTGCTTTGGAGGTCTCTGCTGCTTAGGCAGATTTTTATTTAGAGCCTCCGAGTATGTTTTTGTGTGTTTATGTGTTTGGTTTGTTGTCGTGGTAGGTCTATGTGAGACTGGAATTGTAGTGACTGTGGTTTCCTTCTCCTTCTGACTGGTTACGCCAGTACTGAGTTGAGAGAGCTTAGCCTCCAGTTAGGGGTTCTGTTCCCACACATGGCAAGTGTGGATGTTTTTGTATGTGTTTCTTTGTCTGTATAGGGAGTAATGCTTTTTAGGCTAGTGACACTCACTACATTTCAAATACCCTACTTTGGCAAGCCTGCTGATGTCATTCACTGTGAAATACACCTTTGGGAAAGAGTAGCCTAGTAATCTCCATGGTACATTTTATAACAGAGTAATGCTGTAGGGTGATAAAGTACTTTAGTAGGGGTTCTATTCTCACACATGGCAAGTGTGTTTGTTTCATTGTCTGCATAGATAGCAATGTTTTTTAGGCTACTCACACTCACTACAAATCAAATGCCCTACTTTGGCAAGCCTGCTGATTTCATTCACTGTGAAATACACCTTTAGTAAAAGAATAGCCCAGTAGTTTCAATAGTGTGTCCTACAATAGCATAATGCTGTAGTGTGATCTAGTACTTTGGTAGGGGTTCTATTCCCACACATGGCAAGTGGGGATGTTTGTGGGTTTCTTTGTCTGTGTAAGGTGCAATGCTTTTGAGGCCTTTCACAGTCACTACAACCTCCATTGACCTTCTTTGACAAGCCTGCTGATGTCATTCCCAGTGAAATACACCTTTGGAGCAGGAGCACTCCAGTAATCTCTGTGGTACATCCTATAACTGCATAATGCTGTAGTGTAATAAACTAGATAGGTAGGAGTTCTAATCCCGGACATGGCAAGTGTGTGTGTATGTGTGTCTGTGTTTGTTATTCATATCCTGTGTGGAGGTGGCTGTGATTGTGTAACAAATGGACTCACTGTGGAGTGGGTTTTGCAAATTTCTTATATGGTGGCCCTATTATATGTCACAATGTCCACCTTACAAGGATAACAGATGTGAAATAGCCAAGAGGCTGTGATGCCAATCCATACCCTTACATGTGACATCAAGGCCTGGCGAACAAAGTTAGCAGCCCTTGTATTACCCAGAGAACACTCTCACCCCATGTCTCATACACAGACACACTTGCTTAGGCAACAACCACTATGTTGGTAGTACCCTGCATATTACCCACAGATAGTAACCATGGTGTGATTGCAGTGGACTATGGAGGGCATGGCACCCTGTCCATCAGTACAACAGGCACATACATGCAGACAGTGCGCCTTCACTATGTTCCCCACTGGACGCCTACAACACTTGTGGTGCCATCAAATATGACCCATAAAGGACATATCATGCCTTGAACACATACCCTGTATGGACAGATGCCACTGAAACCAGGGAATACCTGTATCATGCTATCAATATAGGTGCAGGGTCAACCTGCTGTCCATTACCAGTTCCCACCAAATAAGGCCAGGACTGGCACGTCTGATGATAACAATCTGTGTACACAACATGGGCCAGACATCCCAGGTACAGTTCCACATCACTGTACATGCATGTAGGACGTGTACACATCCCAGACAGCGTCTATGTCCTGGACTAAAGAACACATACATGGCAAGCATTGCACAGCAATGGCCACACACAATAGTTACCCAGGTGACTGGATGGTGAATACAATACTACCCACCTGTGTGGGCCAATCCAGACACTACACCCCTGAGCCACACTGCACACCATTGTCATGAGGCCTCATGCCAAGGTATACCCTTCACCTAGCCTTGTATAACCTTCTGGCACAGTCAAACACTACACACCCATGAAGCAATGCACACATGCGTGTCAGTACTGGTACCCTGTGTGTGTGTGTGTGTGTGTGTGTGTGTGTGTGTGTGTGTGTGTGTGTGTGTGTGTGTGGTGTATGATGCTTTCGACCACATTCACACTCACTACAACCCCCAATGGCATACTGAAGCATGCTGTCTGATGTCAGACACCTTCACATACCCTTTGCCCATATAACATCCAGATAACACTTGTGATGCATGTGATACTTGCACATTACTGCATTCTGGCAAAATAACTAGTTAGAAAGTTTAGTCCTGACCCCGCCAAGTGTGTCAATATGTGTGAGTCCCTGAAAGACTGTGACTGTGTTGACACTGACACCTGTTCATGTGAGCAGGCATGTGTACTACACCTAAATTATCGCTACCATATCACTGTTGCAGATGTCACTCACTATCACTCATAAATTTGGACAGCTCCTCAACATGTAAGCTATGTGGCACATGCAATAACTGCATAGACATGTAATAGCATTACATAGTCAGTCAGGGTTTTGAAATCCTGTACTGTTAGGAGTGTATGACACAAACATGCTTAGGTTTTACTCTCCCACCCCCTCCCTGCCTTACTTTGTCTATGTCTCTCTCACTCCCTCTCTGGTGGATGTGGAGAACTACACCTGCTTTGCTTAGGCAGCAGCTTGTGTTTTGTAAGTTATGCTCATGATCAGCTGATGGCCTCTGCATGAATTACAGCCCTCCTCTTGCTGATTGCATGTGGAACAGCTGTGGTAACATTGCCATAGCCAATTGCATGGAAACACACTCCAATATCTAGGAACATCATGTTGGTGTTGGGCCTTTTCATTCACTGTGAGCAGGACCTAGATCTGGTGTTTGGCAAATAGCATCACAGGTGGATTTGGGATTTACCTCCAACAACATACACTGTGGAAACAGACCAACACATAGGAGGGGGATGTGCTTGACATGACTACAGAATGTAAGTGTTGATATTCTGCAATTGGAGTAATGTCGTTTTACCTGGTGTGTGTGTGGATATGGCTGGTCTACATGTTTTAATACCTGTCATGACAGTGTTATGTTTTTGTGGAAACCCCCATCTGTAGGGTCATCTGCAGACTGGGTGGTGTGTGGAGCCTTTTGTTTCTTGTGTTATTCACAGAACACCTATCTGAGAACTACAGAAGCATATTGTGAGGATTGCAGTCAATACACGATGACAGCCATGAAAGTTACTGACTTCATATCCTTCATAGGACATATATCACAACAAACCCTGGCATGACAGTAAATGTATGAGGTTATCACAGCAACTTGCCAATATTGGGGCAGTGTTCATAGCTCCAGCCACAAGTCTGTCAACCTTTGTACATATGTCCTGTACACCATTATTTATTGACATCATACCTGATAGCAAGCCAGTCAGATATCAGACTGCTAGACATGTTATGTATAGTAGGGGTTATTTCTGAGGACATAGCTTGACCATTCTGTGGTTGTGTGTACAGTACTGGGGTCTGTGTACCTAGGATGATTGTCAACAGTATGTGTATTGCACATATGTACCTTGGGCTGTGCACAGACTGTGGTAGATTGCCATTGTTGCTGGTCCGGTTCTATCTGATGTTACATGCTGCTCCAGTGTATGGTACCCTATTGGCTCACATGTCTGTAGGGCCAGACACACACATGTCCCATACCACAGACAGCCATCAGACCACACAGTGCCATGACCCAGTGTATGAATGGTCAGTGTGTGAGTGGCACATATGAGGATGGTGTTTATCAGACAGCCCTTATAGTGTCATAATAAGTGTGTGTACCATATGTGGCTGCGGCTGTGGCTGTTTGTGGGTATGCACTTTCACACAGGTGTCTGTTACTCTGTGCTGTGACATGAGTGTAGAGCCCACTAAAATTGCAGGTACATGTGTATCCCCCCCATACAAAATGTAGTCCAGTATTGTAGCAGCCAATCTGTAGTTTGCACAGTGCTTTGTGACATGACTAGCAGTCTAGTGTAATAACCCAGTGTGCTGATATGCTCAGTTTTATGCAAGACATACTGCTGCCAGGCCACCATAACTGTTGTGTACTTCTGACAAAACAGTGGGATTCTGTACAGATGTATGTCACTAACTACTGGGTAGTATGTGGCCATGTGACCCCTGCACCACCAAGTATTATGTGTCAGGACAGACTGGCGTGAGTGCATGCATAAACTGTGTCGGCATATGTAGTCCAGTATTTACGTGATATACCCTTGTACATGGCTATTAACATCCACATTGGGAGGTGTGGTCCACATGTCTCGCATGAAGGGGATATGTGTACACCTCTGAACTGACCACAGAGTGCCAGACTGTCCACATATATTGGTCATATTTCTGCTGTAGTCCACAGGATCATTACTGTGCTAGCAGTGGTACTGTACTATGATGTCCTTAGGATGTCTGTCAGTAGCCAATGGCGCACATGTTAAAAGCAGAGGTGACCTCCTACACACAACATGTTTGTTAAGACAACCTCTATTACAGTAGCAACAGTCTACATATATACCTGCAATACATACATTACATCCCCTTGCACTAAGACATTGGGACTATTGGGGCTGAGGTAGGACTCCACTAAATGTTCTGGACATATGTTGAACATATATGTATATATATTTATCCATATATCTATATAGATATATACACATATACATATCAACATACATGGATATATATATATATATATATATATATATATATATATATATATATATATATATATATATATTTTTTTATATATATATATATATATATATAAAACCACAAAACCACTTCAGCTCCTCCACAAAAACTGTGACGAAAAATCAGAAAACCTCCGCTGGCTTTACCATAAAGGGCTGCCCTCCAAACAGTTCCACAGGTCCACACCAACTGATGCACTCTAAGTAAATATGAATAGCACAAACAAATGCAACGTAGCAATGCTTCGAAATTAGAAATCCACTCCTCAGGAAACAGCAAAAAATATTTAATGATGTAAAATCACAACCACAAAACAGAACTGGGATTCTATATATATATATGTGTGTGTGTGTGTGTGCGTGCGTGTGTGTGTGTGTGTGTGTGTGTGTGTGTGTGTGTGTGTGTATATATATATATATATATATATATATATATATATATATATACACATATAAACACTCAAATACATATACACAGCAATATACATCTACGCATATACAGATATAGATACATATGCACACATACTTATGGATATCTACATATATATCAGCAGTAATAAGTATATCTGAATAGATATGTATGCACATATAGTTTTAGATATCTACATATATATCACCATAAATAGGTATATCTGTACACATATGATGTGCATATATATATATATATATATATATATATATATATATATATATATATATATATATTTATATATGTATATACAAAGAGATCTACATATGCCCATATATATGATGCACTATACAGATGTGTAGACAGATATATGTATGAATATGCGCATGAATGTACATGTACACATATATCAACATATGTATATCTATATATCCATATTCCTGTTGTATGTAAAAATCACTGCATCACGGTTGTGTAGACCTTCCCAGATGTATCTCACCGTATGTATCTGATATGTATACATTATGATATAGCAACTTATGTGATGCAACAGTAATATCAATAACAAGTACTACACTATTGTGGAAGTAAAGACAATTGTTCAATACTAATCAGTATGTGTACTGACAGATGTAGTGGAAAAACAACAGCTATTTTCACAGTGGTCATGGTGTTGTGGTTAAGTGTTATGACTATAGTGTACAGGCTCTTGGGTTCAAGACCTGAAAAAAAATGTTAATTTTGTTGCTGGGCAGACCAAGGGCTGTCAGATTCAGAGTGGTTGAGGCAGTTTTTAGCAGCTTTAAGCATGTTTGCATGGGTTTGCGTGAACCTAAGCGGTGCTAACTTATGGGTAAATGTACGAGCACTTACACCGTGTAGGCTTCGCTTACCAGTGTGCAAATCAGCTTAGCTGTTATATTGGAGCAAAGTTGAGACCTGCTAAGCATGGCTTAGCCCAGGTAACCAGTTCTCACCACCCAGTCCTGTAACATAGCAGGGTAATGACATCTATAATAAGTGCATGTTATGCCATGTACAATACATGTGCCTATGCACTGTCATAGGGTTGTGAGTGTCATTTCTGGGACACACAAGTATTTGAAGCCTGTACAGCACTGTTATCCATGTGAATGTGTTACATACAGGGGTAGTAACCCAGGGTATGTGTTATCACACTGGCATAGTTTCATAGTTTCATAGTTTAGTAGTAGGCTATCTGCCCTGGGGCATTTGTAAGCCTAGCCATAGTGATGTGGCTTTTGCCACCCCATGAAATGGTACAAAAATGCACAGAATAGATTTAGAATACTGTGCCTCTGTCTAGTAGTGACACAATGAAGGTACCCTTATATAATAGAATTAGTTTACTGTGCCCCTGTCTAGTAGTGACACAGATGTGACCCTGGGGTAAACTTACGATCTCCCATCCACTCATCAAGATTCCTCTTGAAGAGAGTCAGTGAGGGGCTCTGCCTAACATGAACTGGGATCTTGTTCCAGAGCATGGGAAGCCTCTGGGTTATGGATCTATCCCTCCAGCATGTCCTATTCATACTTGAGCCGAGGTTTAAGTCTTTAGCTCTCGTGGTCCTGATGGATTTGGATTTTTTGAGGTGGAGCATGTCCATCAGTTCCTGATTGGACATGGCCTTGTACGTCAGGCAGAGATCACCTCTGAGCAGGCGGTATGCTACTGAATAGACCTGGAGTTTCTTCAGTCTGGCAGAATAAGACATATGGTGGAGACCCTTGATCCTCTTGGTGAGGTACTTTTGTGGTCTCTCCAGCTGTTGCAAATGCAGGGTGAGGTACATACCAAATGGGGCATTGTACTCAATCATGGGTCTGATGAGGGAGGAGTATAGGGGTACAATGACATCCTTGGGTCTGGATGTGAATCCCTTCATGATAAGGTGTGCAAGGTAGAATGTTTTTCTAACCACTTTGGCAACATGGGTGTCAAATGAGAGGTCGCTGTCGACTTGGGTCCCTAGGTCTCTGATTAGTTTTTCCGTACTCAGTGGGTTGCTGTCTATGTGATAATTTGTGGGTACTTTGTTTTTCCCAAAGGGGATGACTATACATTTTTTGGCATTTAGTTTAAGGCCATGACTCCGGCACCAGTTGTCCATTTCTGTGAGGCCTTTTTGTAGGATGTATGTGTCCGCTGGTGTATCGACCATGGCACCTAGTTTGCAGTCATCTGCGAACTTTGTCAGCCACAACCCTCCCATGTTTGCTTTATCATCTGAGAAATAAATGCTGAACAAGAGGGGTCCCAGGACAGATCCCTGTGGGACACCACTTGTGACTGGCTTTGAGTCTGACATTGCTCCAGTGATTTTAACTTTATGGGTTCTGTCCTTTAGCCAGTTTGCAACCCATCTAGTGACATAACGGTTTACGTTTAAGCTGTTGAGCTTATCTATGATGCCTGAGTGGGGTATTGTGTCGAAGGCCTTAGCCAAGTCCAGGTAGGCTGTATGGACTGCTTTGCCCTCATCAATGGTTCTAGTGACTGTTTTGAAAAAGTCAACCAGGTTCAAAAGGCAGGATCTGCCCTTTACAAAGCCAAACTGGGGGGGGTCAAGTGTCTGTAGGTCCCCTATGTCTCTGTTTATGAGTTCCATAATGATTCTTTCCATAGCTTTGCAGACCAGGCTGGTTAAGCTTATGGGGCAGTAGTTCCCAGGGTCTGTAGAGGTACCATCTTTGTTGAGTGGGACCACTGTTGCTGTACGCCAGTGTTCAGGTACATATCCTGTAGTAAGGTTAAGGTTAAATAGCATTTTTATGTGTGGGTTTAGCTCTTTTTGGAGTTTACTTAGCACGCAACCCGGGATACCGTCAGGTCCCATTGATGCTGTGTTTTTAGCTTTGTTGAGGGCGGTTCTCACTTGGACATCTGAGATGACAGGGAGATTACATTCAGCTGGGATAAGTATTTATTCTTTTGGGGGTGAGGGAGGGGAGAAATTTGCATTGAACCTGTCAGCCAGAATGTTGGCAATATCTGTGGGTTCAGTGTATTTTTTGTTGTTGTGAACTAACTCTGAGCATATCTGAGGGTTTCCACCCAGGTTTCTAACATAGCTGAAGAAGGCTTTGTGGTTATCTTTAGTGTCCTTAGTGATTTTTCTCTCAAAGTTGGCCTTGGATGTTTTTATGAGAGAACGTAGTTTTCTGCTAGTGTTCATCAGAGATGTCTTCCCTTTATGGGATTTTGCTCTGTCGTGCAGTAGCTTCCTTCTTTTGTTATACAATTTGTTAATGGCTGAGGTCCACCAGACAGGACGCTTGCCTTTGGTGGAGAGGGACTTGGATTTATTTGGGATTGCATGATCCATGCATTCTTGGAGATGTCCATAGAAAGCATTTGTGAAGGATTCGGCATTGTGGCATGTGGTATCTACTGGCCCAATGTGGGCTTAAAAGATACAATCTCAGTCTTAAGAAGAGTGAAGTCTGTTTTTGAGAAGTTTTTCACTGTGGTCTTTTGTACTGGTGGGGGGGGGTGGAGGTGGGATATGTATATCCAGGGTGATTAGTTTGTGGTCAGATCTCACTAGTGAGGGGTATACCTCTGGTGTGGAACATTTTGTCCCCATGCTTGTGATGATCAGGTCTAGTATATTATCTCCCCTAGTGGGAGAGGTGACTAGTTGTTCCAGTGCATTTGAATTTATGAATTCCAGGAACCTTTGGGCTAGGGTGTTAGGGCTAGAATAATGTACCCAATCTATGTTTGGGTACTTGAAGTCTCCCAGTATAATGGCATTTTGTGATACATTCATATCCTTCAATGTCTTCAGGAAGGCTGAGTGGGGTTCCTGAAATTGTGAGTGTAGTCTGTAAAATGCTACCAGTTGTATAGCAGTATTGCCTATGGTTAGTTGCACCTGTATAGTCTCTGATGCTTCATGTGTTGCTACTAACCTGGAGGTGTGGGTGTCCTTGATGAATATGGACACTCCCCCTCCCTTTGTGGTTCAGCCCGGGTTTTGGGGCCGAAAAGCATGATACGACGTATAGCCTGGTAGCACTGGGGTGCTCTCAGGAGCCTTGAACCAGGTTTCAGTTACTGCACAGATGTCGATGTTCTCCATATTGAGGAGTGCATCAAGTGCCTGCATCTTGAGATTTAGACTTCTGGCATTGAGCAGCATTACCCTTAGTTTTTTTCCATTTTTGTTTTCTAAGGAGGTGGGTTTGTCTTTTGAGTCTTGCCTAAAAAAGGCACTATGGGGGGGGGGCAAGAGCCTTAGCCAATATCCGGAAGCCCAGTGGTGACAGGTGCAAGCCGTCCCTTGTGAAGCAGCGTGGCTTGTCCAACATGTCATCCCAGGCAGACAGACATTGGATCCCCTTAGAATGACACCAGTACTTGAGCTAATTATTAAAGCTGATCATCTTGTCTTTGTATTGTGGCATCATTCTTGGTGAGGGCAAGATGCTGCTTTGGGTCAGGGTCATACCAGCCTGGGCTACATAATCTTAGAGCTCCTCTATGTCTCTTTTCATGTAGTCCAGGGAGGTACGTCTCAGGTCATTCACACCAGCATGGACAATGATGGAGTCATATTTGTACTTGCTTTGGAGTGACCTGAGTGCGTGTGTTATGTGGCGGATCCTAGCTCCTGATAGGCAGCTCACAGTCACCCTCTCCTTGTTCAGCCTGGTAAGTGGGACATCAGTGTGTCTCACTATAGAGTCACCTATTACTAGTGTATCAGGCATGGTGTTTGGCCTTAAGGGCTGTGATCGATTGACACACTGATTTATTGAAGTATGTGTTGCATGTGTTTTGTTTTGAGGTGGTGGATTTTTGGATGTCTGCTTTGGAAGCCTCTGTTGTTTTGGTAAGTTTTTTATTAGAGCATCCGAGTATGTCTTTGTGTTTTTATGTGTTTGGTTTGCAGTTGTGGTAGGTCTATGTGGGACTGGGTTTGTTGTGTGTGTGGTTACCATCTCCTCCTGTCTGGTCATGCCAGCCCTGAGTTGAGAGAGGTCAGCCTCCAGTTTGGCTATATAGTTGCATCTCTCACATGTATTCGTGTTTGTTGGGAGGAGGAGAGGGTTGTCTGTGTACATGAGACAATTATAGCATTGTCTCAAGATACCCAGATTAACCAGCTGAACTGGAGAGGACACCAGTAATCTACCACTCGACATGCTAGAACAGTATAAGGGAGTGCTGTGAATTTAAGGGAAGTGGATATTCACAGGGGTGGTAGGTGGATGTAGTGCTTACTTAGTACGAGAGTGCTTACTTAGTAGAGAAGTTTTGAGAACAAGTGCTAGGCTTATAATATAGCGAGTAGTCTGATTATACTAAGAGTAGAGCTTCCTTAAGGGAAAATTTGAAGAGCAGACTTGGCGGAGCCAGAAGAAGTTTAACCTTGTTTAACCAGTGCTGCGCTATGCGCAACATCAAGACAAAACCGCAAGCGCCGGATTTTAAACAGGGAACTTCAAAAGAGCTAGAAATGGTCCAAAACAACCAATTACTACAGCTCTTGTGCTGAGGTCACTTCCTACAGGGACAGGTAGGCTGCTCAAGGCTCCCAACTCCCACTGGTGAGCATAGAAACTTCCTTCTAACCAAGTAAGGTAATGGACAACACAAGAACTACACCACAGCCCAGAATACAGCAATGCCTGTAAACTGGTCTAAACTAGTCGAGAAGAGGCGGGAAAACAAGGATTATTTTTTTTGTTTTTAGATAGAAACACACAGAAAATGCAGAAACAGTAATAAATTAGTTACACAGGCTAGCACACTTTAGTGGGCAGCCTCAACAGTTAAATTAAACAAACAAACAAACTTTTGATCAAATTCGACTAAAAAGTAACTTTAAGTGCAGATTTTAACATAATGCAGCAAACAGCTAAAAAAACTGTTTAAGCTTGCTTAGGGTAAGCTAGAGAAGCGATTTCAAGTAAAAAAACAGCAAAGATACTTAAATCCAGAAAGTAGTCGCTTTTCTGAGTTCTCTGTAGCTAGGACCACTCTGCAGAACCACGAGGAGCTTGTCTGAATAGTATAGCCAGAAAAAAATGCCCAGAGGCGGATTTTAAACAGGGAACTTCAAAAGAGCTAGAAATGGTCCAAAACAACCAATTACTACAGCTCTTGTGCTGAGGTCACTTCCTACAGGGACAGGTAGGCTGCTCAAGTCTCCCCACTCCCACTGGTGAGCAAAGAAACTTCCTTCTATCCAAGTAAGGTAATGGACAACACAGGAACTACACCACAGCCCAGAATACAGCAATGCCTGTAAACTGGTCTAAACTAGTCGAGGAGAGGTGGGAAAACAAGGATTATTTTTTTTTTGTTTTTAGATAGAAACACACGGAAAATGCAGACACGGTAATAAATCAGTTACACAGGCTTGCACACTTTAGTGAGCAGCCTCAACAGTTAAATTCAACAAACAAACAAACTTTCGATCAAATTCGACTAAAAAGTAACTTTAAGTGCAGATTTTAAAATAATGCAGCAAACAGCTTAAAAACAGTTTAAGCTTGTTTAGGGTAAGCTAGAGAAGCTATTTCAATTAAAAAAACAGCAAAGATACTTAAATCCAGAAAGTAGTCGCTTTTCTGAGTTCTCTGTAGCTAGGGCCACTCTGCAGGACCACGAGGAGCTTGTCTGAGTAGTATAGCCAGAAAAAAATGCCCAGAGGCGGATATTAAACAGGGAACTTCAAAAGAGCTAGAAATGGTCCAAAACAACCAATTACTACAGCTCTTGTGCTGAGGTCACTTCCTACAGGGACAGGTAGGCTGCTCAAGGCTCCCCACTCCCACTGGTGAGCAAAGAAACTTCCTTCTATCAAAGTAAGGTAATGGAACTACACCACAGCACAGAATACAGCAATGCCTGTAAACTGGTCTAAACTAGTCGAGGAGAGGTGGGAAAACAAGGATTATTTTTTTGGTTTTTTTTGTTTTTAGATAGAAACACACAAAAAATGCAGAAACAGTAATAAATCAGTTACACAGGCTAGCACACTTTAGTGGGCAGCCTCAACAGTTAAATTAAACAAACAAACAAACAAACTTTAGATCAAATTTGACTAGTGTAGTGTATAATGGTGGTACTATTATTGACAGTGCTTTTCCAGGCAAGAGTAGAGTGCTAAATGTAGCAATGACAACAAGCACACCTGCAGGCATAGCTGGACTCTGAGGCCTCCCTGTTGTGTCCCTAGTGTGTGAGCTATGTCACAGTATATATCACCTACTGGATAATGATCCAACATGTGGAATGTAACTGTAGACTACCATCTGCACAGCACATGTTAGTAAGGGCTTGCAACATGTAGTTATGGCATACATATTGTTGTCAAACATCTAACTGTCGACACATTCATCCTACTGCATAGCTACTTGCCAAGCTGATGACTGTCAGTCCCTGTGCAAATGGCAGCTATCCAGCTGGGATATGTACAGGCAACCTATGCTTGATTGACATTGACATGTCTGTCCAGCTGTGTAGCAACCGGCACATATAGGAAACAATACCCTGTATGCATCACATGCAACGGGTACCTCCACTACACTACCACAGTCAGCAGAACATGCTTGGGTAGAGGTCTCCATCATAGATGGTAACCATGTGTTGTAATACATGTTGCATACATGTCAACTGGATCATCTCAGTGGCCATGTGCAGGAGGCACCCAGAGGATTGGCTGATGCATGTCACTCTCACCCTGAGGGTCATCACAGTGATGTCTGTTGATAGATTGCCTGCTGACACATGGCAGGTGGCAGGATACCATGGTACACACATCACCTACACATCCCATCTCTCCATGGACAATAGCTAGGTACACAGCTATGACCACCTGCAGTGATGTACCCCAGTATTGACACATCAGTACATGTTCATTACTGAAGATAGCAGTGTCTGTGTGTTCGTACACCTGTACTTGGGAATTCCATGAAGGCCTTCACAACCACCGCAACACCAATTGCCATAGTCAGTTATGGCTGCTACTGTATGGGACATTACATGTGCCCTGTTATGCTCCTCTCCCTACCGGCTACACGAGCCTTGTGGTACCAGCACAACAGTGTTGTAGAAATGTGTCGATAAGCATGGGATACCCATTGAGTTCTGGCAAATGTGTGTATGTGTGCATGTCTGTATATCTGTAGGGTACAGCATTCCAAGGCCACATACTCCTATTGCAATACCCATTGCCACACAGTAGTACAGACATAGTTGTTGCTGTCCATAGGTGAGGCATGCCAATGCAATACCCTAGTATGCCTGTGGCATGTGCATTAGATGCATATCCATGTAGTAGCACTGTCGGGATATACAATGGGTTGTATCGCAGTCATGGGCAGTGTGTGATGTTCGGTATCTCAGAGTGTCATCATTGGTTTCAGGGAGTACAATATCCTCTGGGGTATGTGGGTGCTGTGTACACTATCATTACACCAAGGTACACCCAGTATATGTCCCATGTACCACTTTATGGTGACCACTGTCACTATCAACCATACAGGTAACTGATATCACAATCCAGCCCAGTTATGCATGTGCTGGCTGCAGCCTACCTGTAACACTTTGGACACATGGTCAAGTTAGCATGCAGCAATAGACCCAGGTCTCTCGGACGTGTGTCTGCCTGTTATGTGTCTGTTAATGTGTATATGATGGTATGTCACACTATGATTTGTCTGTAATACAACCATTAGATCCCCCATTAGCATACTGTACATGTCTGGGGATGTTCTGCATGTAACATGTAAACTTGAACCCACCTCACCCTAAATGCTGTGTGTGTGTGCAATGAAAGCCACACACTTCAGTAGCACTACATACCTAGGTAGGGGTCTAGCCCCAGTGTTGCCAAGAAAGAATGTGTGTGTATGTGGATGGGTCCACATCAGATTGCAGATTATACATGTTCTAGCGGGACATCTGTCCATGTTGTACAGGCAATAACTGTTATACAAACCTGTGACATGTGTTCAACTGTACTCCAGATGTGTCACGGCCATGGTGTCACCACAGTGCCATACCCCTTGTGGAATATGACTGCAGACCATCCTCCTGCTGACACATGTACACCTACAACACAAATGGATATTAGTATGGAGACCACAATCAACCAGTGTTACTAACAGCTATAATGCATTATTGCTGGATGGCTACACTACCTGACATGTATGCATTAAACATTACTCCTGATAACATGTTACACTGCAGTACTTTGGTACACTGTAGTACAGGCACCGTGTGCATCAGAACCATATTAGCCTGTCCCTGCATTGATGTTATGGATGACAGGGATGTGACACAGGTATCATCATAACCACAGGGTGTGTTGTTGATTTGCCATAGGCCAAGGTCGGGCCATACATTTGACACCATGTGTGTGGGTGAGGGATGTAATGAGTTGAACTGGGCATGGTGATGTGGTGTGTGTAGGTATAGGGTTGCCCTAGGTGTGCTCATACAGTGTGTGGGTATGAATGCACACAGTTCTGCCATGTGGCTGCCCTATACAGGTGTTTATGGACAGCTGCAGACCATACCTGGCTGGGTGTGCAGTTCACTGCCTCCATCTACGGACACGTGGACTGTGCCTGCCAGGGGTTCCATGGGCACATCCAGGTACAGGACTTGATGTGCTACTCTCCCCTGATGATGACAGATGTCCGCTGGAACCAGGTCCTTCCTGGGACTGGCCAGGACCACATGCTCATGGCCTGCTGTGGTGTATTGTGGACAGCACTCCCCTGCAGTGCTGGGGCTGGTACTGCCACTAAGGGAGTGCCTTGGTGTCCTAGCATATCCATGTTGGCCACCAGCTGTTGGTGTTGCTGGCCTATGTCCACGCAGCCATCACCACACTCCCACCACATGTTCAAGCATGGACAAATCACTGTCGATGAGGCCCATCATCTCACCAAACCATCTATCCATGAACTCGGTATAAGCACCGAAGAAACCAGACAGTTCATGGAAGTTGTCACTTGCAGATGTGAGAGCAGCCTTCTGCAGTCTCAGGCCCTGTCTGGTGTACATTTCCATATGTGCCTGCATCTCCATGACAGCCTGAAATATGCACCTGGTGGTACCAGTTGTGGTGCATCTGCCAGAGGCATGATGACCAGCGGCCCTACCACAAGCACCCTGGGACATCTGCCTATGTGGTGCCCTGCTGGACATCTGGCTATGCCTGCTGTGACTTGACACAGTAGGCATGGATACCACTCTTTTCTGTGCACTGCCACCAAGCACCAGCTGTCCCTCCACTATGGCCACTGGTGATGGGGTATGTATAGGCACTGAAACAGTATGCGGGGTTGAGGTGGCTAAAAGGCAGATGTCAAATGATGGCACTGTTTCAGCCCCTGACAACCCCACCTGTGCCTCAACAGTACTATCATCATCTTTGGTGTCTTTATGGACACCAACATCAGATTGCATGCAGGAGGGACCATGACCCACCTCAGCACCTGTGAGAAAAAACAAGAAACAGACTTTAAGACTTGTACAGCATTGCATAACAGTACACACACACACACACACACACACACACACACACACACACACACACACACACACACACACACACACCACCTTAATACCTACCTGTCCCTGACTTTACAGACAGTCCCACGTTTATTCCCATGCATTCCCCATCCTCCATCACACTTGGTAACATACACTCATTAATACCACTCCTTAACGTATCATTCCTCTAAATGCCTAGACAAGTGATCACAACACAAGACCTATTACTCCATTACCTACCTGACCTGGAGTATTTTTACATGGCCTCACTTCTCTCATTCAGTGATCACCTTGTGTATGCCCAAACATTATGAGCATGCCCCCTATATGTGAGGGGCTACTATGTTCACTCCATAAATCCACGCACTGGAGTGTCATGTGTAAATATTGCTCAGTACATGCCATATGTACTGCTCAATCAACCTATCATGTGATAACTGTTATATATGGATACACTCCCTGATGTTTTCTAGTAATTCCCCAATGCATCTGTAGTCCTGCATATGTGTTGTCAGTTACCTCTCTGCTGAATGTGATATTAAGGGTATACCTGGTGTCTACTTTCCCTCCCAATGCATGTTCCATGCTACAGACCTTATTATACTATCAGCTGTCCTGTGATTACATATATGACAAGTATTGCTGGTGTGTCATGAGTCAGTCCATGTCAATGTACTGCATGATCCCAAAGGGAAGTACTGCTGTATGAACAACCCCACCATCACACATGTGCATACATGGACACCCAGACAAACACACACACATGCACACACACACGTCCTACATGCATCAACCTCCTTCCCCTTCACCAGATTGACCCTACAGACAAAATAACCACTCACCGACACACACACACACACACACACACACGCACACACACACACACACACACACACACACACACACACACACTCACACAAACACACATATAGGTGAGGTTATACAAAGATAGTACACACAGTCCTCCTATTACCCATCTGTCAACATGCATAACATATAGTACACAACTGCATGCAGTGCAGCTATGGTCAAACCATGCTATCAACAGTATACATGTGTGTGATGCATGGGCTGTGTTAGTAGGTGATGCCCCTTCCCTGGATACCACTGCACCCATGTACACATTATCGCTGTGCACCTCTTCTCCACCCTCCCATGTACTGTGCACCAAACCTCACAGGTATACAACCCATTGCTGAATGTGTAGTACTGTGTTTTTCAGCAACACATACCTGGGATGACATGTGCACAGATGTCACTTGTGAATGCCTGATGTCTGGTTTACAGATCTCAATATCAGCAGACCATGTCTGACCAATCCAATACTATTATGCTGACAAATGTCGGACCATACCATGGCTATGGGGAGTGTACATACCCTTATTGATATGATGCACCCTTCCTTGATCTGCCATGGGACAACATCACCACATATATTAACAGTACATGAGCCCGATATGTGACATATGTCCTGTACATTCACATGCAGTGTCTACGGAATGTGTTAAGTGTGCGGATGCTGACCGCAAACACACTCCGTGTGTGCATTTGTGTCCACACCCTTATCATGACGGTTTGTTGCACCTATTGTTATATGTATTACAGCAGTCACTATTCCTGGCAGGGGTATACTAGTATGGGCCATCTGCATTTGCCAGTGTATTTTCAGTAAGCCCTACACATATCCCCCCAAATCTGCATGATTGCAAGGTCTACTCATGTGCACATCCCTTGGTGTTCACATACTGGCATCAGTATTGCTATGGGGGTCGGGTTACATCTGCACAGTTGCTGAACCTGGTTGTGTACAGATACAGCCATTCTTATCATCCTTACGATCCCTGCTACAGTGCACTGGTGTGTCATGCTGACAACCCCCTCCCCATCTTCAGCCATTTTGCAGATGCTTGGCAAGTATGGCCTACACATGTGTGTCCCATACACTGAACACCACATATTACAGCCTAGTCCCAGCTAATAATGTGGACCACAGTAATATGTTATGCCATAGTGTAAATCTGTAACAGTTGCCATTGCACTACTGGTATATACACTGTTTTTCACTGTAGATGGGTGATGTTTCACACATGTCAATACTGTAAGTCATGTCTCCCACCATTATGTTAATCCCTGTGGACACATTCAGCAATGACAAGATGTTATTTATCTTGCAGGTGTCTGACATACCCTTCCAATACCCCATCATGGTCATTACTGTGATGCAGTGCATTTAACAGCAGCAATACTTGAACATGTACAGCGTGCATTCTGGGTAGGTGTGTTAGATGTGTGCATGGAATATACCATAGCCATTACATGCCCGGAGTATTGGCAAGCATCAACATAAACCATACTTACCAGCTACAGGCTGCTGCCTTGGTGGTATACCGGAGGGGTCTACATAAGAGGGTAAGAGATGCAAAGTCAGTGGCCATATCTGTGGCATTGCTACAGGGTGGGTGCAGCATTGTAGTACATCAACAGTACATGTCCAGAATACTACCATGTATGCAAATCTGTTTATTACTACTATGCCGCAACAAACTCTATATACATATATATATATATATATATATATATATATATATATATATATATATATATAAAACATGTCAGATATGCATGAACTACCTGTACAGTTGCAGATGCATATGCAACAGTGGTCTACTGATGTGCCCTGTGGCCTTACCTGCATGCTCCTCAGCCAGTGTGTGGGTAGCAACCACCTCCACAATGGTGTCTGGCAGTTGTTGGCTGTGCAGACGGGCAGGTGCCACGAGGCTGGCGAGAAGCTCCTCAACATGTGTCAGGGGTATGGATGCCATGGCCCCCCTGTTTCAAGGTGATCCCCCTGGACTGCAGAAGCATGCTGATGGGCATTGTGAAGCATTTCAGAACAATGATGCAAGACTTGCTCATAACTGCAATGATCTGCATGATCTGCAAAGCCATGGAAAGGATCATAATGGATCTCATAAATAAAGACATAGGGAATTTGCAGACTTTGGATCCGACCCAGTTTGGCTTTGTCAAAGGCAGATCATGCCTTTTAAACTTGGTTGACTTTTTTGAAACAGTCACCAAGGCCATTGACGAGGGAAAGGCAGTCCATACAGCCTACCTAGACCTGGCGAAGGCTTTCGATACAATACCCCACTCGGGTATCATTGAAAAACTCATCAACTTAAATGTAAACCCATACATTACAAGATGGGTTGCAAACTGGCTGAGTGACAGAACCAGCAAGATAGTTCCACCATTTAATAAGAGGCAAAAAAGCGGACAAACAAAGGGAGAACAAAAAAAACTCATACTAGTTTCGACACCAGCCTTTATCAGTGAGTGAAGATAATTATCTTCACTCACTGATGAGTATGAGAATTTGAATTTGGACATTGGAGTCCGCTTTTGCCCTTTTATTAAATGGTGGAACTATCTTGCTGGCTTTTTTGTGTTTTCTACAAGGTTGGTTGGCCGGGCAGCTGTACGTGCGAGGGCTTGTGTTTCATTGAGTGACAGAACCCACAGGGTCAGAGTTGCTGGTGCCATGTCAGACTCTAAGCCTGTCACAAGTGGTGTCCCACAGGGCTCAGTCCTGGGCCCACTCTTGTTTGGCATCTACTTTTCTGAAGTACAAGCAAACACAGGAGGGTTATGGCTGACAAAGTTCGCAGATGACTGTAAACTGGGCGCCGTAGTTGAGAACACATCCGACATAGATATCCTTCAGAAGGGTCTCACAGAAATGGATAACTGGTGCCAGAGCCATGGCCTCAAGATAAATGCCAAGAAATGCATAGTCATACCCTTCGGGAAAAATAAGGTTACCCCTAGCTACCATATAGGTGGAAATCCCCTGAACACAGAAGTTATTAGGGACCTGGGAACCCAGGGTGACAGTAGCCTTTCATTCGACACTCATATTTCTAAAGTAGTTAGGAAGACCTTCTACATTGCCCACCTTATCATGAAGGGATTCACATCTAGATCAAGGGAAGTCATAGTCTCCCTATACTCATCACTCATCAGACCAATGATCGAGTACAATGCCCCATTCGGAATGTATCTGACCCGACACTTGCAGCAGCTGGAGAGGCCACAAAAGTTCCTCACCAAAAGGATAAAGGGTCTCCAAAATCTGTCTTATGCTGCACGACTGAAAGAACTCCAGTTATATTCAGTTGCGTACTGCTTACTCAGAGGTGACCTATGCCTGACATACAAGGCCATGTCAAACCCAGATTTGATGAATATGCTTCATCTCAAAAAATCTAGATCCCTCAGAACCACAAGGGCGGGTGACTTAAACCTCGACATGGTTATTAATAGGACGTGCTGGAGGGATAGATTCATCACCCAAAGACTCCCTATGCTGTGGAACAAAATCCCGGTTTATGTGAGGCAGAGCACCTCGCTGGCCTTGTTCAAGAGGAATCTTGACCAATGGATGGGAGATCGCAGATACACCCCAGGGGTTACCTCAGTGTCACTGCTCGACAGAGGCACAGCTAAATAATGGGTATAGTTTCTCCAAACTAAGGGGTGGCGTAAGCCACAAAACTATGGCTAGGCTTATAAATGCCCTCGGGCAGATAGCCTAGTATGAACCTATGAACATATGAACTGCAGTTGTGCAGTCCGACATCAATGACCCTGTGGACTAGGTCGTTCCACAGGGCAGTCCACTTCTGCTGCTCATGGGTGGCATGGCCAAACAGGACAGGGTAGTGCTGGATTAGATAGTTCAGCTCTAAGTCATTTTCCTCAGCTGAATAAGCAGGGAGGCATCCATGTGACATCTTGCCTGAAAGACATAAAGGTGGAAACAGGTTTGAGCAACTCATACAGCAAGGTTACCACAGTTCTTAATACACATTTCTGTCACCCCCCCACCACATCAGCGACAAAAAACTGTACACCCAACTCAGTAGATATGGCTACAGCTTGCCTACCATGGGGACAGATATTGTACTGTACCACACTTTGTGCTATGTTTTTGTAGCCATGTTCCTTGTGTGAACACTATCATTGCTGGCCTGTTACAAACCATTTACTTGCATGCCATTGCCAGGGTCACTATGGTTCCATATATGCCTGTGGTATGCTTGCTATGTGATTGCTGCACATCTGACATTCTGTGTTACTGGGGCTATCTATGCATGCTGTTGGACATGTTCCAGGATTGTGTAGACTATTACTACCCACATATGTTCTATAACAGTAACACAATCACATGTTTGGGGAATATTTGACAGCAGAACCACCTCTCTAAACTCATCAGCCCATGTTACCAGGCAACATCACATGTGGGACCCACCCTGGGGCCTCCTCATTTACTGGTCCAGCATTACCTTCAGGTGGAACAGGCTTAGTGGAAGTTGTCCCCCCTGGGGGCATACACAGACTTGATCCTGTCACCCAAGGTCAGGTCCAAGGTCTGTTCCATAGCGGACTCCACAGACACATGTGGGATGTGATACATCACCTTGAGGCATCCAGTACACATTCACAGGGCCCACATGCTCCCCCTGCTCAGCCTCCAGGCCAGGCACCTTCGGGACATGGACTGCTGTTGTGAGTAGCAGTGGGTGGGAGGCTTGTTCTCATTGTTTCCATATTGCAGCCCATGGGACTTCCACATCGCAGACCACACACACCATCCAGGGTGTTTACCCACCACATGTGTCATAAACCACCTCTGTAGGCTGTCCTCTATATCTACCAACCTGGACCACCTCCACAAATATACCTGCCATACTTCCCCATATTTCCATTCCCTACTTCACAGACAAGGGCAATGTGGTCCCAACAGGTGCTTCACATGTGACATAACCGTCCATGTTGCACACACTTACAGCTGTATATATCTGTGTGTATTGCTATGTGTGCTGTTCCTTCACACATAGCATGCAGCACTGTGGTGGTAATATAGGGGAAATGTATTCACATACATATATGTGTGCATGTTTGTATATATGTAGACATGTGTATATATATATATATATATATATATATATATATATATATATATATATATATATATATATATATATGTCTATATATGTGCAGATGGTTTCCATTCAGAAGCCTGAAACATCATAAGCCTGAAAATCAAAATCCTGAAACCAAAAGCCTGAAAATTCAGAATCCTGAAAGCCCAAAATCCTGAAAGACCAAAATCCTGAAACTCAAAATCCTGAAAACACAAAATAGACATACTGATGTCATTGTGGCTTTGCTATTGTTAGCCCTGTGGTGTTAGGTCATGCGTTGGGGTCAGGTAAGTGTGCGGTTGGTTTTATGTTAGGTTAAGTGAGTTAGGGTTAGGGCAGGTTAGGCATGTATGCAATAGTGACAAATATTGGGGTGGCCGGGTTTAAGTGAGTTAGGGTTAGCGTGGGTCAGGTGAGTAACGCGATAGTGACGGACCTTAGGGTTAGGGTTAGGGTCAGGGTCAGTTGGTAGATATTAGTGTCTTTATAGTGACATATTAGCATTATTTGTGTTTTCAGGATTTTGAGTTTCAGGATTTTGGTCTTTCAGGATTTTGGGCTTTCAGGATTTTGAGTTTTCAGGATTCTGAATTTTCAGGCTTTTGGTTTCAGGATTTTGATTTTCAGGCTTATGATGTTTCAGGCTTCTGAATGGGAACCGTGCAGATATATATGATGTTTTATATTTGTGTTTATATATATGCCTACATATGGGTATCTGTATATCTGTGGACATACATGTATATATATATATATATATATATATATATATATATATATATATATATATATGTGTGTGTGTGTGTGTGTGTGTGTGTGTGTGTGTGTACACATATACATACTTATATATGAGGTACATTCAGACATCAGGACCACAATCTGAAAACTCCTTCCTGCACAGCTGCACTGTTCTGCCTTGCTACAATGCATACAGGTGCCACATATGGACACAGTCTAAAATTAGGGGGGGCATATGTAGGGCCAGATTAATGGTGACCTTATTACACACTTATGGCATTTCAGCACACTACAATACAAGTTAATCTGAGTGTCCTGCAAGTGGTGGGCTGTGGGACACATGTGTCCATCATTATGGCATTACTTCCACCACCAACTATTGGCCACAGTAAAATACATCCCTTCCATTACACACCACACACTATATTGGCATACATTGTGTCAGTTGGTGCAGCTCTACACAGTTGATGGGTATGGCCCATACCCACAAGGACAGACTCTAATGTCCATAGCAGTTGTTCAGCTGAAGATCATTACAACAACAACAACCGATGGCACATGTATATCATTCCACATCATCTACCCCAGTATTATGGACCGGGAACTACAGTCAATTACATGCATATATTCTTCACATACCTGTTGTGGGGATGAGGTCTGTTGTGGATAGTATCCTTGTAGGAGCTATTTTTTTCACTCCTTCTCCTGCTTCCTTTATTGTATTTTCTGGTGTTGTTGCAGTTCAGGAGCTGTTGTATGTTTTCGTTTTTTATTCTCTTTCACTTTATTTATCTGCGTCTCTCTCTCTCTCTCTCTCTCTCTCTCTCTCTCTCTCTTTCTCTCCAGTAAATGGATTGAGCTGCCTGGAATAGATTGCAGCATGGCTTTTGCAGGTGATGCACATGATCAGGTGATGGCTGCTGCGCCAACCAGTGTCCTCCACTTGCTACCTGTATGCAGCCAGCTGTGTACTACTTCCAGTTACCACTGTCATGGCAACCCAATACTATAAATCACTACATCATATGGGCGTGCTCTGTTTACCTTTCCTGTATAGTGGACATACTTCCTGTGTGTGGGCAGCAGTGTTACAGACAGCAGGGAGCAATACCTCTTACAAGAGGACTTGCACACTCAGGCCAGCTACATATTTGTATGAGGTTCTGGAACTACAAACAGAGAGTGTGAGTACCATTGTTGTATGCACTGTATAGCAACAGTGTTACAGGGTTTGTGTGTACATACTAGTTTAACAAAGACTGCATTCTGTCTGCATAGCTGTCAACTGTGTGCCTATCCACTTGATGGCCAGAGGTGTGCATGCTATGTTTTGCCTGTCTACCACACAGGTCTTGTGTGAGATATATCTGGATGTGTGTGTGTGTTGAGTGCTATCAGTACATAGCTACATCCATTTGTGTTTCGTATTCCTGACTAAGGTTATGTTGTAGACTATCCTGTAACACCAGTGACTTGTTTAGTGTATGACAACACTATTTCGTATATGGGCCTATGTTCTAGCCTCTGTCCTCCACCTGCATACCAGGCTTTGTCCATAAGACATGCTGTCAGTGGTTAAGTAGTGGCCTATGATTATGTCATGCTGCCATTTCTGCCATCATTCCACTGCTGTTGTGGTCCCCACACATATTGTGGGGTTGGGTCCATATATGTGTGGGCTTCATCTGCACAATACATGTGTGCCCTTATGCAGTCCAGAGGCCAATATGTAGCAGTGGTATATGGCCCTGTATGTTAGTCTATGTGGGGGGGCGGATGCACCATAACTAACATAGGCTGTTACAACATGTTGGGGTATCAGGGGTAAGTTGCATTAAGGTGCCTGGATGTACATTACCATAAAATTCACCTTGGGTAAATGCAGGCCAACTGCTTCCTGCCATACAGACTGTTCTGTTTGTCAATGTGACTGTGATGGTTTCAGGTATGCCTTGTTATGTAACAGATACATCCCATTGTGTCAACTGAGGTCTTTCCCCCCCAGGGATTGTGTACAGAGTGTTGATAGGGGCTGCTGGACTATACATCTACATTACTTACTATTGATTGATTGATATCCTGTGGCCCAGTCTGTCTTTATTGTTGTACTACTTGAAGGTCTTGGCCTGGACAGCAACATATGTAATCCTTTCCAGAATACTGTATTAATTTATCTGTTTGACAGTTGCATTAGTCTGTTTATATGTATTTCAGAGTCTAAACAGCTATATGACATAGCATATACAACTGTAATAGTACACAGAGAAAGCATTCCCATGTATGCAAACCTGTGTGTGGTGTGAAATCCTTTGACCTTTCTGTGGGTATATGTTGCAGGCAACAATTGTCATTTGTATGGGAGACTCATACAGTGTCCAGTTTGTAAGGTGGCAACTGTAGGCATACTGGCTGTTCCGTATGGTGTGCACCCTCTACATATGAATCTTCCTACACATATCTGTGTGTGTGTGTGTGTGTGTGTGTGTGTGTGTGTGTGTGTGTGTGTGTGTGTGTGTGTGTGTGTGTGTGTGTGTGTGTGTGTGTGTGTGTGTGTGTGTGTGTGTGTGTGTGTGTGTGTGTGTGTGTGTGTAGTTACATATCTATATCTATCTATCTATATATATATATATATATATATATATATATATATATATATGTATCTGCATATATGTGTCTGTATATATGTATCTTGGGCATGTTGATTGCTTCAACATTGTACATTCCCTATGGTATCCAGACTGTACTGCAAGGTATGTTACTGATATCAGTCTGAAATCATACAGGTGGGATGGAGTACTATTGACATCTTGAGCCCATGTTGTGTCAGGTCCTGGTTATGGGATTTGCAACAGTTGGTATTGTATTGCAGGGTTGTAGGATGGGGAATATAAATAGGTACAAGACATATGTTGCTTGGGCCCCCTTACCCTTCACCCCCATTAATGGTGCATGTTGTCATATACGATTTTGTTATGTTTTCTTTTATATCTATAGATATATGTCTGTATATGCATATATAGATATATATTTATGCTTACACACACACACACATATATATATATATATATATATATATATATATATATATATATACATAAATATATATATATATATATATATATATATATATATATATATATATATATATATATATATATATATATAATATGTATATGGTCTGATGAAGCCACAGTTGGTGTTGAGAGCGCTTACCAAATAAAAAGTGTATTTCTTTACTTTATATGTGACCTGGAGCCATACTTCATATAACTGCTGCTATTTTCTTCACATTATATGTAGACATATATATATAGATGTATGCATGTGTGTATATATATATATATATATATATATATATATATATATATATATATATGTTGATATGTATATATCTATAGATATATATATATATATATATACACACACACACACACACACACACACACACACACACACACACACACACACACATACATCTACGTGTTTAAATACATTTCCTGTACTGTTGAATGACTGTGCTGGATGATATGCTTGTGAAAACATCAGGGGTATGTATATCTGACATGGCTTAGTGGTAAATCACTTTTGCTATGGTGTGCAGGGTCCTCGGTTCAAGGCTTGCAGAGGTTGTTTATTTCATTGCAGGGCAGAACAAGGGCCATTGGATACAGAGTGAGTAAGGCACTTTTAAGCAGTTGTAAGTGGGTTTGCGTGGGTTTGCATGGAGGTAAGCACTGCTAACTTCTGGTTATAATTTCTTATACTCAGTTAGCTTCTAAATTGCTTAGGCTTAAACCCACTTACTGCTGCTTAAAAGTGCTTAGTCCTGCTTACCCTCGCACTAATTTCTTTAAAAGAATAGAAAAGAAAAAAGAGTTGATAGGAAACTGATGAAAAAGGGGCACAAAAAGGGAAAGACAGTAAAGAAAATAGCTAGAGATGTGCAGGAAGGGTTTAGGAAATGTCTTTAGCTGCCCATTTCTTCTACAGCAATAGCTGTGCATATGCACTGAATTTGGAGGAAGACTTGGAAACTCAAACCACTGAGAGAGGGGTGCTGACAACAATAATAAGTTGTGAAGCCAATTAAACCAGATTACATGTCCAGTGGACATGTGTGCGAAATGGACAGCTATGTATGGGGCGAGATTTTTTCTTTGAGAACAGATTGCCATTTTTTTTTTCAGGTGAGAGTGGGACATTGGGGAGGGATAGTAGGTATATTTTTGGAGGTAGGTTGGGTAGGTTAACAGACAAGACAAACTAGGTGCATACAAGGGCAGTATATGACACATGTGGGGGATAAACACCTTGATGATGAGGGGTGTTGAGAAATCAAATCCCATGATCACCCTAGTGGAAAAAGTGTGACTGAGGTCCCCACCCATGGGCAGTCACCACTGCACCTTCACAGCCCCACAGGTGGCTGTGCTGGGGACTGTGTCTGAGAGCCAGGCCGACCCTCTAGTTGCGACACATGGCCCTCGAGCTGGCAAAGCAGATCTCCAAACTCCCTGTTGAGCTCACTAAGCATCATGACCTGGATCTGGCGATGGGTGACAGGTTCTGTCCTCAGTCATTCCTGGGGGGGTGAGCTACATCCCCTGAGGGTGTTCCACCCGAAGGTGATGCAGGATCAACAGACGAGGAGGTCCAGGGTTGGGTCCCAAACATGCTGTTACTCGGTGACATGGCCATTCCCATACGTGATATGGTGTTTATGTTTTATCAACTTATGTGGGTTTGTAATAGTCAACACATTCCAGGATTAGGTATAACAGCATGCATAAATATTCCCATTAACCCAGACACCAGATATGGAACAGTTGCATAGCAAACAGAACACATACATACATGGGACCACAGTGGTAATTACAACAGCATGCAGGTACCTTGATGGCACCATGCCACTAATGTTGGAGTATTTCAACATAGCGCATGCATAGAAACAGATTTAAATAATTATCAAACAATAGGACATATCTCCCAAAATTACAGTTAAGTCAGCACATACCAACTGAGATGGATATTTAGATTTTGTTGCAGATATGGTGGGGGGGCAGAAAGATGTCAATTAACAACTAGTATATTCCTGTAGTTCACATTACTTTCCTAGTCAGTGCTGTTATCTGTACATTACAAGTATTAGTACACTACCCTATTGCATTACTTTGGACAGTGGTATGGCTGTCAACAACTATATCCATGAACTGGTTTTACCTACAGTAGCCTCCAAGCAAAAGATTCTCCCGTTTGATTCTCGGCTGGAGTGCGGGGAGTGCCTTCTGTGTGGAGTCTGCATGTCCTCCCCACGGTTGGGTGGGCATTCGAAAGACATGCATAAATGGGCGTGCCTTCGTTGAATGTTTAATGTCGAGCGGGCACCTCGGCATTTGTGAAAATCTACTGCCAATCATTTAGTGGACCAGAGTTCCGCTGTCGCGACCCCTAACTGGGAAAAGCTGAAAGACAATAATAGCATGCACCTCTTAACTGGTATACCTGTGAAGGTATTGTTTGTTAACACTGTTTCTACACATACTCCCAGATTCCAGGTTGATGTTATGCACATACCTATCCATCTCTTTTTGTACAGACTATGGACATGTCTTGACCATATGCAAGTGAACCAGGACATATTTAAACTATTGCCCTCTTAAACATTTAGGGACTTACAACACTGTTATACAGGATTTCCTAGACAGTTATATTATGTAGCACAGTGTGGGTGACAGTGATGAGTAATAACTTATTATTCAGAGCGACCACAGCACTCACAATGCCATACAATAGCAGAGTAAACAGTAACAGTACAGGGTATCAATCTTTTATTTCTAGGCACAGTGTTCATATATGACGGACCTGTGGGAGCAATGTTTGTTAGCACTACCTGAATGTTGCCACACAAATTACCAGATTCCACATTAGTATTATGCACATACATCTCACTCTGTTACTGTACACACTGTGGTCACAACTTGACAACATAGGGATGTAGATGGGACATACTTGGCTTATTACTCTCATAACAGTTTGGGGAGTTGCCAGAGTGACAGGTTTGTTCTTATAGATATGTGGCAATCAATTGTATTTCTTGTTTGCTGCCTAAATGTCTGGGATCATCCCACTGATTTCCCAGGGGGACATGGTGACAGGCAGCAGATATGGGCTGATTTACTGGACATTCTGGACATATCTGCATAGTTGTGGGGTATGATTCTGTATGCAGCCTACTACAACTCCCAGGATTCGGACCATGGCTGTGTGTGCTAAAAATACAACAGTTCACATCTCACTTGTGTGTGCTATTTGGATTTTGTTGTGTGTCTTTTCACTGTTTTCTATCTATGTCTCTTTCAGTTGTACTAAATGACCTCTTAGAATTTCACCAGTCATATACAGACATTTTTACACATTTTATTTATGTTGTACAATGTGGGTAACAGTGCTTAATACAACGGTACTATTAAGTGATTGAACATCTACATTACCATATGATACCAGAGTAAACACATGCAGTCCAGCAGTTAGACCTTTATTGTCAGGCTATTATGCTTTTATTTACATACAACCTATATGAGTCTTTCCTGCTATATTCTCTGGTGTATGCAGTACTTGCCTTAAACAATACAGGTTTTATAAAGGCAATTAACTTACTAATACTTTTAGATTTAATTCATATGACAGTGCATGCAAGAGTATTCCTAACCTGTGTCATGTTGCAACCACTCCAAGTGACATATATGGGCATCCTGGTTCACAGCCTGCTCACTTGACACTATGAGGGACATAAGAGGAATAATTAGCCATACCTATCAATAATAAACATGAGCTGGCAATTATTAAACATTTAGTGGAGTGATACTTACACCCAGCTGGGACCTCTCCTGTCCTCCTAACATCTTGTATCCACTGATCATAGAGAGCCCCCTTTCACCTCTTTAGGTTGGCATAGAGATGCCTGACCTGGTCACCAGTTTGGCGTATGTGAGTGGTACTGGTGAGGTCACAGGCAAGATGTTCTCAGGCTTCTGCTTTATATAGTGAACCCTGGTACTTGCCCTGCAGCTGTCTCTTCTCATGGTCTTTCACAAGGAGTCCTGCCATGATTCTGGACTCCTGGATGCCCAAGCGCTGCACCCAAAAGTGCACACCCTCTCCCATTCCAGACATAGTGCTTGCAAGGGGAAGCTACAACCAGTTATGAAATGTATTCCCACCTGTTTGTATTTAATAGGGCCAATTTCCCACACTTTGCCATGATTGGATGGCTTTGAAAAGGCTAAGCTATGAGAAAACCTGCTTACCTAAGGTTGGCATTGTTTAAAGGGGTATACCAAAGGGCAAATTGAGTTAGCTGGCCTACACATTGCTTCCACCTACTAAGCTGGGCTGTGCAGTGCTTAGCATTGCTTAATATTAAATTTGCATTATATTTGCTTTTTGGTATTAATTTATTATTTATTAAATGTTATATATGTGCCTGGTATCCATGATTCATGTGTATGTACACTGTATGGGGTCCTTGTGTTTATTAGGAAACCTCAACACTTTATTACAATTACTACTGACATCTGGGCTTACTGCAGTACTACAGTTCACATATTTATGCTATGTAGTAGGTTATATAACAAAAAACTGTATATAGATTCCTTTCACATGTTCAGTTTGATTTTCCTATAGCAATGATTTGTTTGGTGATACCTCAGTCTTTTGTACTGCTGTGATGGCTTAGTGGTTAACTACTGTGGCTACAGTGTACAGGATGCTGGGTTCAAGACCTGTAAAGGCTGTTGTTGCATATAGAGTGATTAAGGCACTTTTAAGCAACTGTAAGCGGGTTTGTGCGGGTTTGCGCGAAGGTAAGCAATGCTAACTTCTGGTTAAATATGCTTACAGAGTGTTAGCTTCAATATTGCTTAACCTGTGTGCGCATTGCTTACGCCTGTGCAAATGGGCTTAAACCCGCTTACTAGTGCTTATGTATGCTTACTCCTGCTAACTACTGCTTAATAGTGCTTACACTTGCTTACTAGTGCTTACTCCCGTTTACCACTGCACTAATTTAGACAGTAATGTCTAATGGTTCTTGGGGAAGGTGGGGGATTTGGAAGCTGTATGGAGTTATTTTTATTTTTTATTTTACATTTGTTGACCGAGATAGTCCAACTGGATGCATATCCATTTTCAGCGGAGGCCCGGGGAGAAAAGCTCCAAGGGTAAGCAGATACAGCATTATATAATACCAGCATTACATATTACAGACTATTTACAGAGATTACATAAGTAAGCAAGTTAAACAAGTTCCACAGGTTAGAGTTAATCCTGAGCGCAAGTCAGGATTAAATTAAATTACACAGTAAACTGGTTAACAGATTTTTTTACACATTCTAGAGAAAGTTAGCCAGGCTTGATACATTGACATAGCCAGTTAAGTGACAAATGTTGTTTGATTCTAGTTTTAAATTGACCTATGGTGGAAAGTAAGGTAATATCAGCTGGAAGAGAGTTCCAGGATCTACTTACAGAGTTTGCAAAGAGAGAGTCACCGGCTGTGTTATTAATTTTGCTAGTCTGAATTAATAGTTTGTTAGAGGATCAAAGCAGTCTAGGATTGTTATAGGGGGTGATAATATTTTTAAGTGCAGGAGTATTGTCCAGATTATGGAGGATTTCATAGGCCATATTCAGTTGGTTATACTGGATTAGGCTGGGTAGTTCAAGCCACCCAAGCTGATTTAGATTGATGCAATGATGTGTCCTAAAAGGCAGCCCAGTGGCAAACCTGGCAATGTGGTTGTAGCAAATTGAGAGTTTGTTAAGGACAGTCTTGTTTAAATTCAAGAGTAGAGGGGATGCATACAGAAGGGTTGAAAGAAGGTGAGAACGAGCTATGGCAATTTTAGCTGGAGGGGTTAGGAAGGTTTTTATTCTGTAAAGTGACCCTAGTTTTTTATTAATGGTTTTGATAGTTTGGTTAACATGTAGGTTGAATTTTAGATTATTGTCTATGTTAACACCTAATAGTTTTGTAGAGGGGTCAGGGGAGAGTATTGTGCCATCATTTGAATTTATGGTAAAGGTGAAAGCGGTAGACCTACGTGTTGGTGAAAATAACAGCATTTTAGTTTTTTGGGGATTTAGGATCAGACGATGTTCAGAAAGCCAGTTTTCTATTGTATTAAAGGTGGTCTGGGTATCTGACCATAACTCTACTGGAGATGTGGCTGAGCAAATCAGAGTAGAGTCATCAGCATATTGGATACAGCTGACTTTTGGGATGACAGTATAACGGTCGTTAATGAAGATGGAGAACAGCAATGGCCCTAGTATAGAGTCTTGTGGTACTCCAAGGGTGTTAGGTAGAAGGTTAGAGAGTTTGTTCTGCCAGAGGACAGCCTGCTGTCGACCATTCAGGTAGGACTGAAACCACTTGAAGGGCTCTAGTATCTAGACAGAATGTTTGCAGGGTGTGGATTAAAATTTGGTGATCAACCATATCGAATGTCTTGGAAAGATCCAAGAAGAGGGCTGAAGATATATAATTATTGTTGTGATTATGGTTTATGGTGTTGGTAAAGACTAGGAGGGCTGAAGTAGTGATGTGATGAGGACGGAATCCATGCTGAGTGTCTGCCATAAGGTGATTCTGGATTAGGTGGTGCATGAGTTAAGCATACATGAGTTATGAGTTATGAATACATTTTTCCATAATCTTTGCAAGTGGAGAGGGTATAGCTATTGGCCTATAATTGGAGAATTCAGTAGAGCTACCTCCTTTGTGAAGTGGGATTACATAGGATATTTTCCAGATGGTGGAAATTTTAGCTTCTACTATGGTTCTATTGATTAGTATTGAGACGGGGTAAGCAATAGCATCAGCTGATTTTTGTAGGTATTTGGCAGGGAGCTGATCAGCAGAAAGTGTATTGGGTTTTAATTTTTTGATCAAGGTACGGATAAGTGAAGTGGCGACTGGTTGGAAGATGAATGCGAGTAGGTTTCTAGGAGTGCTACTTTCAGGACCAGGGGAGCTAGGAGGTAGTTGGCTAGCTAGGGCTTGAATTGTCTCAGTAAAGAATCGGTTAAAACTGTCAGAAACATCTTCAGAGGTTTTATCAATAGTAGCATAGCAGCAGGGTTTGGGGTTGAAGTTTGTCCAGGATGTAGTAGATTATTTAAACCTGCCCAAAACTTCTGAGGGTTATTTTGATTTACTGTCTGTAAATTACAGTAGTATTGTTTTTTGTCTTGTAAAATTGATTTTTTGGTTTTGTTCCTGGATTGCCTGTATTTAATGTGATCTTGAGGGTCTTTAGAAGAATGCCATAAAGCCCATGCTTTGTTTTGAAGGGTAATTTTGAGTTTAGACTCTTTAGAAAACCATAACGCAGTTTTTGCCTTGGTTCTCTTTGAATGAACAGGTGCATGCAAATCAAGGATCTCAAGGAGTTTGTTGTTAAAGTATGCTACTGCTTCCTCTAAGGGGATGTGTTTTAAAATAGACCAATTACATGAGTTTAGTTCTTGTTGGAATTTGGCAGGGTCAAAGTTTTTATTGTTTCTAACCTTTCTGAGTAAGGGTTGTTGGGAATTAATGGTTTTGTGCTTAATTACATATGTGAGAAGGTGATCGCTTAGGCCATCAAGTAGGGTACCAGAGGTATACAGTTGGGGGTGACTATTTATGAGTACCCAGGCAAGTATGCTTTCTTTTTGGTTGGGTTTACCTATCCTGGTAGGGGTGGATATAATTTGTGTAAATGCATGCAGGTTAATATGGGTGGTTGGGGATTCTGAGGAACAGGTGCCCGAGTCTATGTTAAAGTCTCCAAGTAGTAGGGTTTCTTGGGGGTAGTGACATGATAGCCAGTGCAGGATATCTTCAAGTGTAGATATATTGTTACCTGGGGGAATGTACATACAGATGATATTAATGCATTTATTTTTATTAAGTTGCAATTTGGTGGCAAGAATCTCTGAGTTCCTAATCTGAGGTGGTTGTATTACATTTATGGTGACATTCAACTTAGATTTATAGAGTACAGCTACCCCACCTCCCTTCCTTGAAGCACAATCCAGCTTGTGTATGTTGTACCCAGGTGGTAACACTTCATTGTCTTTAGTGTTAGGTTTTAACCAGGTTTCAGATAAACAGAGAATCTCAGGGGAGTGGACATCCAGAAGTGCATGCAATTCATGTACCTTGTTATTAATGCTTCTAATATTGAGATGACAGGCTAGGAGAGAGTTAGTTGGCCTATTAATTGTAGGTTTGTAGCTTAGATTGCAAGTAGAGGGGGTATGTGTATCTGAAGTGAGTGGGCCAGGGTTGGGGTGAATATCACCACCAAGTATTAGGTTGAGTCTATACTTGGTGATGAACTTCAGGAATTTGTTTATTAGTTTGTGGTAGTGTTTGGATCTAGAGCTAATGTGCCTGGAGTTGAGATGTTGATAGACTGAACAAGATGTTGGATAGGATCTGGTACTGTAAGTATGGTTGAAGGTGGAAGGATTTACAGCTGGGGTGATAGTATGGCCTTTTGGGACCTGAAATCCCATTAGAAACTGGTTTTCATACAAGGTAAGGAGGTATGGTGCAAACAAGAGGGGTAGTAAAGAGGAGTATATCATTATCTGTGATTCAGCTAGTGAGTTAAGGAACTGTTTTACCTGGTGATGCAACACCAGAAGATAGAGTGGTGAGGTAAAGGTACTGGAAGGGGGATGGGAGAATGCCAGATGAAAGCTAATAGGTGCTATTAAAATGTAGGTAGAAGAATGGGGGTGGGTGGAATTATCCCAGATGAAAGCAGATAGGATCTAGAAAGTGGGGGGAGTGGCTATAGTACTATAAATTTAGAGGTACTGGGGTGGGAGGGAATTGAGGGCAGGGAGGGGATCGAAGAGAGCCCGAGCATAGCTAGGGAGAACGTAGCGGGGCTATTGCAGTTTACAAGGTTTCCTAAGGTGTCCTAAAGTTATAAGGTAAGTATTATAGCTCTTAATGTAAGAGTCAATTTACTTAAGTTACAGGGGAAGGAGGCAAATACTCAAAGTAGAAAAAAAGAGCCCTATGGCTGATCAATATGGTGACCTGCTTAATTACAAAGCACTGTAAGTGAAAGCTTAACAAATGCTTTTTGTGTGCAACCTACTCTGTTTAAATGCTGAGAGAAACTGATTGCAGTCCCGTAGACACTGTTTTGTAGGGAACTGTAGAGTTCAATCTGTTTAAATGCTGAGAGAAACTGATTGCAGCCATGTAGACACCGTTTTGTAGGGAACTGTAGAGTTCAATCTGTTTAAATGTTAAGAGAAACTGATTGCAGTTCTGTAGACACCATTTTGTAGGGAACTGTAGAGTTCAATCTGTTTAAATGCTGAGAGAAACATTGCAGTCCTGTAGACTTTTTTTTAGGGAACTGTAGAGATCAATCTGTTTAAATGCTGAGAGAAACTGATTGCAGTCCTGTAGATACCATTTTGTAGGGAACTGTAGAGTTCAATCTGAGTCACACCAGGTCAGCCAAGGGGGGAAGAGAGAGGGAAATCCTAAGCACCTATATTTGAAAATGAATTATCATTCATTACACATTTTACCTTCCATTTGTATCCCTGATTCCTGTGTACATAAACTGTATGGGGCACGTGTGATTATCTGTGGACTTTGCAATA
This sequence comes from Protopterus annectens, assembly GCF_019279795.1. Taxonomy (NCBI): domain Eukaryota; kingdom Metazoa; phylum Chordata; order Ceratodontiformes; family Protopteridae; genus Protopterus; species Protopterus annectens. The sequence goes on from NC_056735.1 coordinate 591,598,786, forward strand.
TTATGACACTGACAGCTCACATCTGCATTTAATGCAGTACTCCAGTTCACAAATATATGTTATTTAGTAGGTTATGCAACTAAAAATATTGGTCATAAAGTGATTTGCCATGGAAAATGGATTGTACTGCAGTGGGCTCAAACCGGGAATGACTGCTTATAAGGCAAATGCTCTGCCCACTACACTATTACTGTGCTGCTTCATTTGCATATATCTTGCTTTTTATCCTCTTGTGCCATTTATGCTGCATTAACCGTAGCTAAGCGATGGACAAACCCGCACACCTATGGTTAGATTTAATCTGCTTCATAAAAAAATCTTTATATTTGTTATTTTAACTATTGCTCTTGTACATGTGGGTGGATGTTGCTGGGGGTTTGCTGCATACACATATGAGCAGTCTCACTCATTCTTTTATGACTTGTCTGCTGTTCTTCATTGCAGAGGCATGTATATTCTGTGAGCTCTGCTCTCAGACACATCTCCTGCACTCTTACACACTCTGTGTAAAATTAGGAGCTCAGGAAGCTTGCCTTCATTAATATGCATGGCACGCTGCCATCCTGCTCCTAAATGGCAGCTTCTGTGTAGGACTAAGCTAGTCCTACACAGAAGGATAGTGAATCCGGGGGTAGGTTTAAATGGGAACAGCATGACAAATCTTAAGATGAGAATAGGTATATTACAATGGTGTGCTGCAGTAGATGCACATATTATTGTTTTAGAATATATCAAATTATTAATAGAGGAAGAAAAAACAGAAACTGAAACACTTTGGAATGGTGTGGTAGTTTGGAAAATGGGGAAAGAAACATATTTGGGATTATGTATGTTATGTCAAGAAAGCATTAAAATATTAGATGCAACCTTAGTGGAGCTAGGATAAATTACTGTAATGGACTTGAGATGGAAAAATGTGTTTATAAAATTAGTTTTATATGCATAGCAACAAAAAAGAAAGAGAAATGATGTTTAAAAATAGTCTTGAATATGTTTGTATAAATATGGACATTATAGGGGTGGGGATTTTAGTTGTAGTCTAAGAAAAATTAAGAGCAATTGTGTTGCTAAAATGGTTAAAGTAATCATGAAAAGTGGACAGTTAAGTGTATGGGAGAATAACCACTGGACCTACAAAAGGAATGAAATTAGGACAGAAATTGATCATTCTTAAATATCTGATATTTTAAAAGTTAAAGAAAAAGGAATTAAGTATGCTGGATCTTCAGATCATTTAGCTATATGTGTTAAAGTACAGGAAAATGAAGCATATATAAGAATAGGAAAATGAATAAAGAGAATTAATGAAAGGGAATTAGATTTAGAAGACAAAAAAGAACTTACGGAATTATGGAAAAAATCATATGAATATGAGAGAGTTTTATGAGAATTGGACTGTTTGGTGGATTGATTTTTAAAAGAAATAAAACGTGTTTTAGAATGTATAAGGAAGAAAAGAGGAAAATAAAAAAGAGACATATAAGATATTAAATCAAGAAACGTTCAGAGATTTATTAGAGAAGAACATTTCCTTTTATGAAAAGAAAGAGAAACATATACCATGAATCAAATTGAAATTAATGACTTGTTATAGAAACAAAAAAGCTGTTTACAAGGAAAGAAAGAAGAGGTAACACCATACTTGAGTAAAATAATAAAAGAAGGAAAATAATAAGATAATAAAAACTTAAGGAAGGTAAACAAATAAGACAGCAGGAACGAATACATAGAATAATTAAAGAATATCTATTGGAATTATTTATTAAAAGAGAAGAAAAGATAGAACAAATTTATAAAGGTGAAAAATTAAATAAAGATAATGAACATTTAGAATAAAAAATAACTACAAAACGATTGAGTGAAATTTTAAAAGATGTTAACATGAATTCTGCAACAGGACTGGATAGATTTGAATATGCTATGTATAAAGAAATGAAAGACTGGCAACAATAATTTTTATAGAATTTATGAATAAACAGTTAGAAAATAGAATAAAACAGAAAGAGATGTGTCCAGGAGTTTTAAAATGTATATTGTATGTAAAAAGGAAATAAAAAGGAGAAAAAAAATGGAGACCTTTAACACTGAATAACACAAATTATACATTTTTTCATGAGAATAATAATAAAAATATTAGAAAAAATGGATAGAATATAAGACCAAAATGCATTTGGAAGAAAAGGAAAAGGAAGTCAAGAGGTATTATGGATAATAAGAGAAATAATTGATGATATCATAAACAAAATGTAGAAGGAAATATTGTGATATGGGGATATAAGTAAACTCTATGATAATATTCAATAAAAATCATTATTGGGAATTTTGCAGACATATAATGTAAGAAAAATATTACAAGTCATAAAATCAGGTAAGGAACTATGTGAAACTAAATGTAAATGTCTGGATTGGGGAAGAAATAAAAAATAGAACGTGCAATGAAGCAGGGCTGCCTAGCTAGTAGTGTAATTTCCTCATTATCTAGGAATATAATAGTCAATGAAATTAATAAAATATCAAGTAACAGTGGATACAAAATGATAAAGGAAGTACAATTGTCAATAATGCATAATTATGTGGATGATATTGTACTAATTGTTAGAAATAAAGTATGGGTGGAAGAAGTAAATAAAAAATATGTATAATTTGTTTTTAAAAAATGTAATTAATTTAATTTAATTTACATTTGCTAATTGGGGGTGTCTGACTGAGACGGAAACACCCTTTTTCAGCAGAGGCCCAGGGAGAAAAGCTCCACAAAGAAAAATTACAGACACATTTAGTTATTTAGACATGATCTGTATACACACAAATTACAAGAGACATGTTTTTACAGTGGTATGCAGCACATAAACAGTAACAGTGGAGAGAACAAACAAAAGAATATTAATTTTAAAAATAAAGGTAATTAATAGATTTGTGGTGTACAGCTAAAATTTGGAACATAGGTAGAATGCATACATAGTACACAGGTACAGTACATACATTGTAGATTAGCCAGCGTTTGTGAGTAAGATTAAAAACTATTATCAAGTGCTCGATATTTAGTATGTATATAGTATCCACTTTCATTAGCTTGGGGAGCAATCATGGCACTGCCAACTTTGCTTGAGATGTTGCCTGATGAGGTCTTTAAAGGAGGCTTTGGATGATGTGTTTTGAATGCTAGTAGGGACAGAGTTCCATTTTTAGCCACTGAACTACTATATAGTGCATCTCCAAAGCTATTGTAGCTGTTGGTGATTTCTAGTAGTAGTTTGCTTGATGATCTAAGAGGCCTTTTGGCTGAGTGATGTTGTACTAGGTTTTTGAGGGCAGGACACTTATTGGGGAGGTAATAGATAGAATGACAGAGGCAGAGCTGATTGTAGGTTAGGAGGTTGGGCAGTTCAAGCCAGTGGAGCTGTCTCAAAGCAGTACAGTGATGAGTTCTATATGAGCAATTTGCAGCAAAGTGGGCAATTCTGTTATAGTAGGCTTCCATTTTGCTTAGTTCAGTTTTGTTGAGATTAGTCAGAATGGGAGATGCATAGACTAGGGTGGATAGAAGTTGGGAGCGAGCAATGGCTGATCTTGTGTTGTTGGTAAGAAATGGTTTGATACGGTAGAGTGACCCCAGTTTGGTATGTACTTTTTTAATAGTTAAGTTGAGATGACTATCACATTTTAGGTGGTAGTCTATGGTTAGAGCTGGCTATAATCACAAGCTGAGTTTTGTTTGGATTGAGGATAAGTTGGACTTTGGTAAGGTAGTTTTCAATGTCAGAGAATGCTAGTTGAGTTGTTTGCAGGAGGGTGGGAATGTTTTGTGCAGCACAGATTAAGATAGTGTCATCTACATACTGAATTATAGATGCATGCTGTGTGGAGGTATGGAGGTCATTTGTGAAGACTGTGAATAGTAGTGGTGCTAAGATAGAACCCTGTGGGACTTCTATAGTTATGGGCAGCTGAGGAGAGAGAGAACTTTCCCTTTTCACAGCTTGGTACCTGTTAGTTAAGCAGCTTTGGAACCAGGTAAGTTGTTTAGCAGGATTTGGTGTGAGACTGTCAAATGCTTTGGACATATCCAAAAAAAAAGAGTTGACACTTGTAGGCCTTCATTTTTGAGACAGTTTACTGTGTCTGTGAAGCAGAGGAGGGCTGTAGTGGTACTATGGGCAGGTCTGAAACCATGCTGAGTAGGTGACAGGATGTTGCTGTATAGGAGATAGTTTAGCATCTGGGTATGGATACATTTTTCTAGGATTTTGGCCAGGGGGGAGAGTAAAGCAATGGGTCTGTAGTTATTAAGTTCAGTGGAGGTCCCGCCTTTATGTATTGGTGTAACATAGGATATTTTCAGAGTTTGGGCACATAGTTTTCAACAATTGATCTGTTTATGAGAGTAGAGACTGGGATAACAATAGCATCTGTTGTGAGCTTCAAGAAATAGCTGGGGAGTAGGTCGGCTGCTGTTGATGAGGTTTTTAGCTTGGAGAGCATGCTTTTGATTGAAGTGGTGGAAACAGTTTTGAGGGTAAAGCTTGTATTAGTGTTATTTGTGTTGGGAGGGATAGTGAGGAAGGAACTGTTTTGTGATACTAAGGATAGAATTGAGTTCACAAAGTGTGAGATGAATTGTGTTTTGATGGGAACTTTAGTGTCAGGGGTGATCAGTTTGGGGGTAGCCTTTTGGGTGGATTTTAGTAGCTGGTTTACATTTTTCCAAAATTTTTCCAGGCTGTGTTGGTATTTAGTTTGTAATGTTGTGTAGTAGGATTTTTTGTCCAGCCTAATGCATTTTTTTGCACGATTGCGCAGTTCTTGGTACTTAGTGAAGCTTTGTGTTTCTTTGTTTTTTTGATAGTAAAGCCAGACAATGTCTCTGGACTTGAGGATTTGTTTGGTTTCTTTACTGAGCCAGGGGTTTGTAGAGGTTCTAACCTTGATTTTGCTCAATGGAACGACAGTGTCTAGGTGTTGTAGAAATGTTTTGTTGAAATATGCTACAGCCTGGTGAAGTGGGAGGGTTTTTGCGGGGGTCCAGTCACAGTTACAGAGTAAAGTGTTGAGGACCTCAAGAGAGATTTTTTTTGTGTTTCTAGTGGATATATAGTTAGTGGTTTTGCATATGCTTGTTCTACTACGTATAAAGTATATTATGTTGTGGTCACTTAAGGTGTCTGGGAGACTGCCTGTGTGAGGGTACAATGTGGGGTTGTTAGTTAGGACCCAGTCAAGGATGGATTCCCTTTTAGATTTTTTATCACATCTAGTTGGAATTTGGACTAGCTGCTGGTAGCTATGGAGATTCATTAGATTACTTGTTGGTTCTGATATACAGGTGAACCAATCTAGGTTGAAGTCCCCCAGAATAAGGGTTTCTTGTGACTATGTGGAAGAACACCAGGATAAGAAGTCTTCAAGGCTAGCAGGTGTATTACCATGTGGAATATAGATCACAATTGTGGTGATGACCTTTTTAGGGTGAAGTTGAAGTTGTGAGATAAGTATGTCCCAATTATTGGGGGAGGGGTAGGAGTTTGGTAATTGATGGACGGTTAAGTTGGACTTGTACAGTAAGGCAGTTCCACCCCCTTTACGAAGTGGTCTGTCTTGTCTAATGATATTGTATCTGGTAGGGAGAACTTCTGAGTTAGCTATGTTTTTATTTAGCCAGGTTTCTGCTAAAGCAACTATGTCTGGGGAGTAGTGTGCTATTGTGGCCTGGAGTTCAGGTATTTTATTTTTGATACTTCTAATATTAATATTTAGCATTAAAAGATGGTTGATTTTGCTGCTGTTGTTGATTTGCCCGGGGATGAAGAACGTGGGGGTGTTATGTTCTGACATTTGTGTTGGAGCAGTTTGTGTTGGACAGGATGGATTTGGGCCTGGGTTGGGGTGGATATCCCCACTTATGGTGAGCCTGGAGTTAAAATGGTTATACAGATGTTGGAGTTTGGTGAGGAGTTCATAGGTTCATAGGTTTATACTAGGCTATCTGCCCGAGGGCATTTACAAGCCTAGCCCATAGTTTTGTGGCTTACGCCACCCCTTTAGTATGGGGAACTATACCCATTATTTTGCTGTGCCTCTGTCAGCAGTGACACTGGTAAACCTAGGGGTATATCTGCGATCTCCCATCCATTGGTCAAGATTTCTCTTGAACAAGGCCAGCGAGGTGCTCTGCCTCACATATACCGGGATTTTGTTCCACAGCATAGGGAGTCTTTGGGTGATGAATTGAGTGTGAGAAATTATTGTGTTTTTTTGGAGTAGGAATGAAAGCATATGTGTTTAGTTCTGAATTGGTCCATTATGTAGTTCTTGAATAAATGTGGGCAGATATTATTATAATGTGTGGTGTCTGTAGAGTGCATAATGCAGTGTTGTGCTACTAAGTTTAGGGATATTGCTAGAGTGATAACTTGTGGTGTTGTAAAGAATTATGAAAAGACAGACTAGACTTAGTTGTGTGATAGTCATGGTTATAAAGTTTAAGTTGTTTCTAGGTGGGAGGTCTGAATAGGGATTATAGGATTGCACTATATGTGGATGGGGAAGTAGTGAGGGTGATGTAAAAATGCCTAGTGGTAAGGAGTGTGATTGGGAGTATTTTGTATGGAACAAGTTGGTGTGGTATAATGTGATATGACTTGAGGAGCTGTGATTGGTGGAGGTGATGTGAGGGTGAGCTGTGGGTGTGGCTGTGATTACTATAAATGTAGATGGGGCGGGAGGGAATAGGGGGCAGGGCAGGGGAGCAGAGAGAGCCCGAGTGTTAGCGAGGGTGAACGGAGCTGGGCAGAGCCAACCAAGACAAGAGAAAAAAGTAAGTATTACTTTACAAATCTGAACACTTTTAAAACAAATTCCTGAGGTCTAATGGCTTACCAGCAAGCAGAATGTAATTGCTGAAGAGCACTTGTGTCCTGGTGGGAGACTAGAAATTTAAAGTTGGCTCCTTGCTCAGCAGGATTCTAATATAGACTTTGTATTGGGGGAGGGAGATAGCACAAGGGGTGTGAACCAGGTGGAATGCAAAGAAACCAGAGAGGCAATCAGTGGAAGTCAGTGAAGGCCTCAGAAGGGGTAAGTAATAATTCAAACTACCTGTAAAGTGAAGGAGAGAAGAGACAGCAAAGTTTATTAAGGTTGGGAGTGTGTCTTCACATTGACTTGCTGATTAGTAACCAGTTTGTGCACAGATTAGAGTAAGGAGATACATTAGCAATGAAGGGGAATGTACAGAGATGCAAATAAACAGGTGGGCCTCCAAGTGATACAAACTAAGGCAGAAAGCACAGAGAGAGCTGCTTGATGGTTAATTTAGTCACAGGGATTTGAATTAAATGTATACTGTCTATTGGACAGTTAGGATTACTGTACAAACGGGAGGGGGGTGGGGAGGACACAAGGCTACAACAGTCAGTTTTATTAGCAAGCTGAGAACTACTAAGAAATACTGCTAATGTAATAGCTTCACTCTCATAAAACATACAAGTAGACTGTCTGGGTGGACTGACCCTACTCTTGAGGCTCAAAATGTATATCCTTGTTTAGTTTGCAGTACTGATTCCTTCTTATACTGTATGGGTGGAGTGGTAGCCGAAGACTGCAGATTTGCTTGAGTGTGCTCCTGCTCTTGAGGCTCAAAATGTATATCCTTGTTTAGTTTGCAGTAGTGATTCCTTCTTATACTGTATGGGGGGAGTGGTAGCTGCAGACTGCAGATTTGCATGAGTGTGCTCCTGCTCTTGAGGCTCAAAATGTATATCCTTGTTTAGTTTGCAGTACTGATTCCTTCTTATACTGTATGGGTGGAGTGGCAGCCGCAGACTGCAGATTTGCTTGAGTGTGCTCGGCAAGCAGAATGTAATTGATGAAGAGCACTTGTGTCCTGGTGGGAGACTAGAAATTTACAGAAAATTAAAAAATGGGTTAAGTATAAATAAAGATTTTTTTAAAAATTGGGTTAAGTATAAATAAAGAGAAAAGTAAAAGATTTGCTTTTGAAAGTATGATAGGAGACATTGAGTTCAATTAAAAAACATATAGATACATTAGGAATAATATTTGGAAAAAACAAATATAAGCAACAACAGTGGGAATGAAAATAAGTAAAGAATATGATTTTTTTTTGGAATCATATAGATTTTCTTACAGAAAAAAAGCACACTTGTTGTACACCATGGTAATAGGAAAAATTGCTTATGTTGCTTACATCTACATATATGATTCCTTTTAAGCAGGGAAAGGAATTAATGATGATTATATTTTCTCTTCTGAGGGGCTCTAGACTAAATCCTGTCAAGGGGGGATTCTATACATGAAAGAAGAGCAAGGAGGCTTGTGTTTAATAAACCCAATAGTACGTGCAGCATCTTTAAATTTGGTTCCACTTGAAACCATCGAATGTTCAGAACATCGAAGTTCTGATCATCGAGACCAGAACATCGATGTTCAGAACATCAGAGGTTCAAAGTGAACCACAGAAAATAACATAAACTTTCAAAAACTATTTTATGCAGGAGGGCTTCGACACCCTGCACCCCCAATGTGGGGTGCTGTGCCCCAACACCCCCCTACTTTAATATTCCAATTCCGGGATCGCACTACAGTGGGGTAAAGGAAATCTCCTGTTTACCGCTATATGCAGTAGCGCAAAATGGGAGATTTCCCGTACCCTACCTGCAATGCCAACACTCATATGGCACACACACACAAAACATGCAGGGCACCTTGCTGCCCTGCATATACACCGAAAAGTTTACATTTTTACTTAATTGGCACTTCCACTTTGAACCTTCGATGTTCTGAACATTCGATGGTTTCAAGTGGAACCTTAAATTTATATAAGGTATTCAAAGGAATTATGAAGGAAAATAAAAACTTGATAGAAATGATATGATATTATAAATACAAAGAACTGTGGGAAGGAATGGAATTTAAAAAAAGAAGTAAAAGCATTGTGAGTGAAGAAATAAAAGAGTACCAAACCAAAATGTGTTATGAAAAATAAAAAAAGAATATATGTGAAAAAAATAGAAAGGAATGGTACTTAAATATTATGAAAGCATTTTATTGCATTGATTCATGGAAAGACTTAGAAATAGATACGAAAAAAAAGCCATACTGATGAGGTATAATAATTATAAAAAGATTAAAGAATGCAATGATTGTTTATGAAGATTGTCTATTAGAAAATTACCGGTAAAGGCAAATATGCCATACAAGGCAAAAGCAAGACAGAATATGCAATAAATGTGGAGAGTCTGAGACTACTAAGCATGTGTTTTTGAAATGTGAAAGAGTTAAAAATTTGTGTAAAGAAATATGTAAACATAATAGGGTGAAAAGATTGTTAAAATTTGCGCAAATAAATATGGACATCATAGAATCTGGTTATTGTGGTGCACAAAAACAGGAAGAACTGAAGCAAATGGAAAGCGTAATATTTCATGTTTCATGGACTATATGGAACAAGAGGCTAAATGAAATCAAATACAACGGAAAATGGACTTTAATAAAGATACTGATGTAAATATGTAAATAATATGTAATTATATATCAATGAAAAATCCTATTCTTGGTAGTCAGGGGAAAGTTTGTTTGTTACACATCTTCACTTCTTGTTCCCCTTCCAGAAGCAGAGTTGGCCCACATGAACAGGAAGAAAACATGGCTGCTGAGAGCAAATGCATTTTGAAGGTGATGTGTGTTGAAAATGGAGAAAAATGGTAGATTCACTACCAGAATTGTTTCCAGGTGATGTGGAAGCAGAGAAAATGTTGTTTGCTGATGGTGAGGAGATCAGGAAGAAAATGAAACTAATGCTGTGGTCAAGATGGATTCAGAAGAAATTTTTCCGAAAAACCTGTTTGAAGTGGCAGAATCAGCACAAAACTATGTTATTATAATGCTCCAGTCAGTAGGGTTTTGGGATGAGTATCAGAAAGAGCGAATTGATCAAAGTGAGCCAGAAAGTGGAGCTGCTGTATACTGAACTGACATGATGGAGAAAATAGAAGAGGGAGAAAAACAGAAGGAAAATGAGCCAAAGAAAGTTCCAGAAAAATGTTGTATGTTCAAATGGTGGAAGAAGGGACTAAAAAGAAGACAGAGATAAAGCAAATAAAGAAAAAAAAATGTTATTCAGGTGAGTTGTAAAAAAGAAAAAGGCCTGGACAGGTATGGGAAATGTTATTGCACCCTTGGGATTAAAAGCCAAGGAGGTAAGAGCTCTCATTTTAATTAAACAAATTATTAACAAACTTTTTGTGACTTATTTTTTGAAATTGGTCAGGCCATGAAAAACTTTTTAGGGTCCTATGAAAGAAAGAAAGCAGAATATGTCCTGCAAGCCTTTTTCAGGCAAAAAAAAAAGAAAAGAAAAGAAAAAAAAATGAAAAGAAAGAAAAAATAATTTTGGTTCAGTTTAGAACTAAAGTGGAGGCAAAAGAGCTGAGTGAATATTTAACAATATGTAAAGAAGTGTTGTACACTACTAAAATCTATGATGAAAGAGGTTTATGGACTGGAGGTTGGGAATGTGGCCTAATTTTGAAAATAGAAAATGACAATGTAGTACACATACCTTAGCATTATTAATTTGCATGACAATAGAGGTTTTGAAAGGTGCAGAAAACAGCTCTATCTCTCAGTTTAAACACCATATTCTCATTCTAAGGCCCTTCACTGGTCCAATTAAGTAATACTACATGTTAGCACTATTAAACCATAAGCACTACTTACTCTTATACTCTCTACGATTACCCTGTCCTCTATTGGTCTGTCTTAAATTCATTTTCCCTGTTACTCTAGCATGTCCAAAGGTCAGTCAATGGTTTCCTCTCCAGTCCAGCTGGTGAATCTGGGAATTTTGAGGCAATGTTGCAACTCTTTCATGTACATGGACAACCCTCTCCTCCTCCAAACAGGTTCAAATATATGTGAGAGATGCAACTATTTAGCCAAACTGGAGGCTGAGCTCTCTCATCTCAAAACTGGTGTAACCAGTCAGGAGGAGAAGGTAACCTCACACAACACAATTCCAGTATCACATAGTCCCACCACATCAGCGAACCAAACACATAAATACACAAAAACATACTCGGAGGCTCTAAATAAAAATCTACCTAAGCAACAGAGACCTCCATAGCAGACATCTAAGCAAACGCTACCTCAAAACAAAACACACACAACACATAACCCACAAAGTCAGTGTGCCAAGCAGCCACAGCCCTTAAGGCTGAATAACACACCTGCTACTCTTGTTATAGGTG
>NC_056735.1:591617552-591627552 GCF_019279795.1 Protopterus annectens
GTGCCTCTTTGGACCGCTTCAAGAGGAACCTTGACGATTGGATGGGAGACAGGAAATTCGCCCCAGGGATCACGTCAGTTGCCCTGCTAGACAGGGGTCCAGGAAAGTAAATAATGTGGGAAGAAATAGCCAGGGAATTGTTATGGCTAGGCTTGTATAGGCCCTAGGGCTGATAGCCTAGTACCAACCTCTGAACCTATGAACCTATGAATACATGAATGTGAAGAAGTGGAAACTACAGATCATTTAATGTGAGAGAATTCAAAAACTGTAGAAAAAAGTATGCAAATATGATTTGATTAAAACGTAAATTCGGAAATGTTAAACATGAACATGATAGAGTATGGACATAATCATATTTTATGTAACATGGGTTATATAGAATGAAAGACTTGAAATAAAATACAATGGAAAATGGACTTTGACAAAAATACTAGACAATATATGGTTTTGGCTGTGGGTTAAAGAGTTGGGGTGATACTTAAAATAGGAATATTAATGCACTGACTGATGTTAAAATATGTAAATATTGTAAATATGTAAAAATTTGAATTGCATATATATGTGTATATATATATATATATATATATATATATATATATATATATATATATATATATGGTTCTACGACAGCTGAGAAGACCGACATCGAACTGAGCTCCAGAAGATAGCGAAGAAGACCGGCCGGGTTGCAGAACATCGACAATGCAGAAGACCGACACGACGGATGACAACACCGCCGAGGATGCCGACATGGGAAAGGCTGTGTGAGTATAGCAGGTAAGTGTGGAGATTGACGGTCTGTGGGGATAGGGGTGGGTTAAGTGAGTTAGGGTTAGGGAAGCGATAGGGGTGGGTTAAGTGAGTTAGGGTTAGGAGGCGATAGGGGTGGGTTAAGTGAGTTAGGGTTAGGGCGATAGGGGTGGGTTAAGTGAGTTAGGGTTAGGGGGAGTTAAGTGAGTTAGGGTTAGGGGCGATAGGCGGGTTAAGTGAGTTAGGGTTAGGGAGCGGGTAGGTGTGCGATAGTGACGGACCTTAGGGTTAGGGTAAGGTTTAGTGGGCTTGTAAGCATTTTGGTGTGCTTGTGTTGTGTGTGTGGTTTGTGGAATGGGGATGTGTTTTGTTTTGTATGGGGTTTCGTGTTTGTGTACCGTCGGTTATTTCGTTGTCGGTTATGTGTGGTTTCGTGTTTATGGACTGTCGAATATGTGATGTGGTTGTCGGTGTTGTGTGGTTTCGATTATGTCAGGTAGAACCATATATATATATATTTATATATTTATATATATATATATATATATATATATATATATATATATATATATATATATATATATATTAGATGAAGGAAAAATCCATTCATCGAATAGAAATCAGGTCACTACGGATGAAGATTTTTCATCCACTACGGAAGGTGATGCTTCTTCCAACCTGGCGGCCCCAGTGGCTAAAAGAAAGCAGTCCCTCCCTTTAGGTGCAAGAAACATAGAGCAGGCAGGAAGCACAAACATGGGTACAGAAATGGTGACAACCAACTTACAAACACTTTTGAAAAAAATAACGACACAGTGAAGAATGTATTGAATATTTCATCAGTGACACTTACAGAAACTCAATATAAAGTGTTAAATAAAGGACTCAATTTTGTACCCACTATACCAGTGTCTGAACATTTATTGGTAGAAGATATCAATAATTTTTGTAGAGCACTAAATTTAAAGTTATTTTTTTCAGATACAACCAACTTTCAAAGATCTATTGGCTTTAGGTTTGGAAAATCCTCATTTATGCCACCAATGGACAAACATGTGTCCATATTCAAGGAGTGTGTCCTGAAAGATTTACATTTTTCTAAAAATATGGATAGCACTCGAAGTAATCTTAACCAACAAGAACGTGAGGCACTTAGGCAATTACAACAAAACAAAAATATTGTGATCACAAATGCAGATAAAGGTGGAGGCATTGTAGTGATGGACTATGCAAAATATAAGGCAGAAGCCATGAAACAGCTATCTTATACTCAATTCTATATCAGGATGGTAGTGGATCCAACTCCAAATTTTAAAACAGAAATAGACTCATTCATAGATTTAGCTGTGGAAGAAGAAATTATCACTTTACAAGTGGCTAACCAACTTAAAGTTTCAGAACCAATGCCGCAATATCTTTATTTAATACCTAAGACACATAAAGATCTAAATAACCCACCAGGCAGACCCATAGTGTCAGGTCATGGGTCTTTAACTGAGCCTTTATCTGCTTTTTTGACTGAGTATCTTAAACCATTATTGCCTATGATTAGATCACGTATTCAGGACACAACACAATTCCTGAATATTATTGAAGATTCCCAACTGGAGGAAGACTGGCTATTGTGCACATTAGATGTAACATCTTTATATACTAGTATCCCACATAAAGCTGGCATTCCTGCGGTGACACATTGGTTAAAAGAATCAAAATTATATTCAACAGGATTTAACAACTTTCTTATCAAACTAACTGAGTTTGTATTACAAAAAAACATCTTCTATTTTGAAGGTAACCCCTATTGGCAAATCAAGGGGACAGCCATGGGGGCGTCTTTTGCCCCGATTTATGCCGATCTTTTTATGGGATATTTTGAGTCCCACTTTATATATGATTCTCATCGGAACATCTACATGGAATATATGGATATATGGCGGAGGTACTTGGACGATTGTTGGTTAGTGTGGCGGGGGAGTAAGGATGTACTAACCAAATTTGTGGAATATCTTAACAACAATCCATTTGATATAGAATTTACGGTCAATATTGGATACAAAGAAATTGTTTTTTTGGATGTGTCAGTTAATAGATTAGCGGACCAAACCTTAGCAACAACAATACACAGAAAGTTTCCACAGTATAACATGATTCTTCATGCAACAAGTTCTCACCCCCGCCACATTATTACTAACATTCCTAAATCACAATATATGCGCCTGAAAAGGATTTGTTCAACTCCGACAGAATATTCCAGACGAACAGCAGAATTAACAACCAGATTTGTGGACAGAGGGTACAATCTTAATCAACTAAATAAAACAGTTGCACAAATAGGAACAAAAAGTAGAGAGGATCTCCTTCAATATAATAGATCTACAGAAGGTTCCAAGCAGGATAGGCAACCGATCAGACTAGTAACTACGTATGGTAATAATACAAATTGGTTTAGACAAATAGTCAATAAACATTGGAACATATTACAGTCAAATCCATTTCTTTTGGATATCCTTCCTGACACCTGCTCTTTTTCCTATCATAGAGGACGCACAATTCAGTCTAATTTTACACATTACAAAAGGTATACACCAGGCATTAAACATCAAACCACATTGTTTGGGGATACGTTAGTTGGTTGTTACCCCTGTGGACACTGCAGTTTATGCCAACATATTTGGAAAACCAAGGAATTCACTAGTAAAAATACACCCAAGATATTCAATATTACAACTTTTGGCAACTGCAGCTCAGACTGGGTGATATATTTGGCCCAATGCTCTTGTTCAGCTTTCTATGTAGGGCAGACTTCCAGGCCCATTAGAATCAGAATTAGCGAACACCTTAGTTCAATCAGAAATAGGCGAATAACCAATGCCTTATATAAACACACTCAACAACACACAGGAGCTTCATTTAATTTTATCATAATTGATAAAATACAATCACACAGAAATTTCAAGATGGGTTGGCACACCAAACTTAATAACATGGAACAAAGATGGATCACTACCCTTGGGGCTCTTTTCAAACCAGGACTAAACGAATATCAAGTACATGAGGGATAGTTTTCAGGTGCCCAAAAGGAATGTTAAGAGTAAAATAATATCATTAGGTAGTCCAATTTCATAACTCTTGATGCATATAGACCATATAAGAATAATAGGTCTACATTCAATAACAATAATGGCACAAAGAAAGAGTCATACATTTATGTGTAGATTTTTCCATAGTTAACAGGAAAATGATTTTTATATGATTTTGGTCTATTATTTATTTAGGAGCCACATTATAACCCTCAACATTCAATATATAAAATAAACAATACTATGCTTTTAGTAAATAATTATATGCATATTATTGGGGACTTGCCCCTTATTTACAAATAATACTGCATTGGGGTTAGAGTGAAATAAGTTTCACAAGAATTATAATTTGAGTGGTTACAGCAACTTCTCAATACTTGTGTAATCAATGTGGATCTCTTATACCATATATAAAAAATGTACTATAAATATAAGCTCACAGACATAAGCTTTATAATATAATATTACATTCATATGTTAGCAAGTAGTAATAAGCATGTTAATGTGGCAGATTCATATGTTTATTATGTTTATTAACATGATATTTCAACAATACAACAAAATGTATAAGCACTATGGATAAAGAAATGAAAATGGAAAATGGGCAATACCACTTTAAGGAGTGGGTATAAAACAAGAACCAGGATGCATTATGGTTTTTGAAATTTAATTTGTTTGTTAAGTCACATTGAAAAAGGCTTTAACAGCCGAAACCGGTTTGTGCATGAATAGTACGTTGTATTGACAACCTTAATAAATATAATTTTATCCTGTGGCCTATGAGTGCTGGTCTCTATTTTCGGATGGTTTACTCTAGGCTTGTATAGGCCCTAGGGCTGATAGCCTAGTACCAACCTATGAACCTATGAATACATGAATGTGAAGAAGTGGAAACTACAGATCATGTTTTTTTTAATGTGAGAGAATTCAAAAACTCTAGAAAAAAGTATGTAAACATGATTTGATTAAAACGTAAATTTGGAAATGTTAAACATGAACATGATAGAGTATGGACATAATCATATTTTATGTAACATGGGTTATATAGAATGAAAGACTTGAAATAAAATACAATGGAAAATGGACTTTGACAAAAATACTAGACAATATATGGTTTTGGCTGTGGGTTAAAGAGTTGGGGTGATACTTAAAATAGGAATATTAATGCACTGACTGATGTTAAAATATGTAAATATTGTAAATATGTAAAAATTTGAATTGCATATATATGTGTATATATATATATATATATATATATATATATATATATATATATATATATATATATATATATATATATATATATATATATATATATATATGTGTATATATATATATATATATATATATATTTTTTTTATATATATATATATATATATATATATATATATATATATATATATATATATATCAGATGAAGGAAAAATCCATTCATCGAATACGTAAAGATCAAAGTTTCACGGAAATCGAAAACGGTATTGTGGAGTCTCAGTACAGTGAGGATTAGGGTATTTACCCTTTCCTCACTGTAGAGCGATCTCGGAGTTAGAATATATATTTAGCTGGGGGTGTGGGGGGCACAGCCCCCCTACAATACTGATTTTGATTTCCATGACATTTCGATCATTACGTATTCAAGGAACGGATTTTTCGTTCTTCTGATATAGACCCATATATCTATCTATCTATATATATATATATATATATATATATATATATATATATATATATATATATATATATATATGGTTTCACTATAGAATCTCAAAATACTGAAATCCCAAATTTCAGTATTTCAAAATTTTATAGCCGAAAGCTTTAAATCCCGAAACCCCAGAAGTGTGAAATTTAAAATCCTGAAGTCTGGAGATTTTGAAATAGCGCTTCTGGTGCTGTGATGTGTGAATGGATAGGTGCAAATTCAGACAAGTATGTATGTGCAAGTGTGTTGGTTAGGGGCTTTAGTGTATGTTAGTGTGTGTTGTGCCTGTGATGTGTGTGTGTGCAAGGGGCTGTGAAATGTGTGGGTGTGAGTTACCTTTGTGTGTGATTGTGCAATCTCAGAGTTAGTATATGTAAGTAGGGGGTGTATGGGGAGCGCAAGGGGGCTTCCCCCCTGCTTGTCTGCAGTATAAGATTGTATGTTTGATTGTGGGAGACATTGTGTATATGTGTATGTGTGTGGTGTATTTGTAGTGTAGGTATGTAATTTTAAATTTCGCGGTTCTGGGGTTTCGGGATTTAAAACTTTTGGCTATAGAATTTCAAAATACTGAAATTCGGGATTTCACTATTTCCAGATTCTATACTGAACCCGTATAAATATATATATATATATATATATATATATATATATATATATATATATATATATATATATATATATATATATATATATATATATATGTGTGTGTGTGTATATATATATATATATATATATATATATATATATATATATATATATATATATATATATATATATATATATATATATATATATCTATATATATATATATATATATTTATATATATATATATATATATATATATTTATATATATATATATATATATACACACACACACACACACACACACACACACACACACACACACACACACACACACACACACACACACACACACAGACACACACAGTCACACACACACACACACACACACACACACACACACACACACACACACACATAAAAATACCCTGCTGAATGAGCAAGGGTGTTCTGTTTCTATAATCTTTCCTGCTGATCTTTCTGCTATGGTGGCATCTGACAGTAGCAAACTTGTGGTAACAAAGAAGTGGGGTCAGCATTTGGCAGAGAAAAAAATGAAAGTCAAAAGAAAAGGTTTCTGGAGTTCAAAAAGAGTCTGTAAAGGAAAATGTGGATATTACAGATAGTCAATGTCTAGCTGACAGCCAGGATATATTGCACACTGAAGTAAGGATTTCCAAGGTTGAGGAATGGGTATTACCTAATTCTGTTTTGGTTGAGATACTGAATGAAGGAGAACCAGCTGAGGGACTGGAACTTTCATGGTAATACACGGTTGATGACGTTTTTGGAGAAGAAGAAAATGAAAGGACTGATGCTGGCATTCATAAAGAAGACTATTGACAAATAAATCCTGATGCCATAAAAGAAGAGAGTGGTATGAGAACAAGTGCTGTTAATATCATTATTAAAAATAAAATGTATATTGTGCAAATTTGATTCTAAAAAAGAAGGAATAGACAGATACTTTATATGGGTCAAAACTGTTTTGATTTTGGGATTTGGGGCAAAATATATCAGATCATTAACACATTTGGGAAATGAATTGTTTTGTGCTATTATTTTTGAGAGTGACCCCCAGATTCACTATCCTTCCATGCGGACTAGCTTAGTCCTGCATGGAAGTGACCATTTAGGAGCAGGACAGCAGTGCACCATGCATATTATTGAAGGCGCACTGCCTGAGCTCCTAAACAGACACAAAGCATGTATGAGTGCAGGGGGCATGTCTGAGAGCAGAGCAATGAAGAACAGCAGTGTATGAATAAGAATGAGTGAGACCGCTCATCGGTGTTCGCATACCCCCAGCAACAGTCTTCCATGTTTACATGAGCGATAGTTAAACCATTAAATATAAAGAAATTTATATTTTATGAAACAGATTAAATTTAACCATAGGTACATGGGTTTGCCCATCACTTAGCTATGGGTAATGCAACTTAAATGGCACAAGAGGATAAAACGCAAGATATATGCAAATCAAACAGTACAGCAATAGTGTAGTGAGCAGAGCATTCACCTTACGAACAGTCATTCCCAGTTCAAGTCCCATTCTAGTGCAATCCCTTTTCCATGTCTAATCACTGTATGATCAATTATTTTGTTGCATAACCTATGATAACATATATTTATAACATTTATATATTTATAACATATATTTGTGAACTGGAGTACTGGATTAAATGCAAATGTGAGGTGTCATTGTCATAATGTTGTAAACTCCACAGATAATTACAAGTGCACCATACAGCATATGTACACAGGAATCAGGGATACAAATGGAAGGTAAAATGTGTAATGATGATAACTCCATACAGTTTGCAAATCCATCACCTTCCCAAGAACCATTAGACATTACTGTCTAAATTAGTGTGGTGGTAAGCAGGAGTAAGCAAGTGTAAGCATAATTAAGGAGTAGTAAGTGGGAGTAAGCATATCTAAGCAGTGGTAAGTGGGTTTAAGCCTGTTTGGTGGTAAACAATGTGGACACAGGTTAAGCAATATTGAAGCTAACCCTCTGTAAGCATATTTAACTGAAGGTTAGCATTGCTTACCTTTGTGTAAACCTGTGCAAACCCACTTACAACTGCTTAAAAGTGTCTTAAGCACTCTGTATGCATCAGCCGCTGTTCTCACCAAAAAACAAAATAAACAGTCTTTGCAAGACTTGAACCTAGGACCCTGTACATTATAGTCCTAGTAGTGACCCACTAAGCCATCACAGCAGCTCCTATGATTGTGGTATCAGCAAACAGATCCTCACTATAGGAAATCCAAACTGAACATGTGAAATGACTCTATATGCAGTTTTATGTTGTATAACCTACTACATAACATAAATATGTGAACTTGAGTATTGCATTAAGCCCAGATTTGAGGTGTCATTGTAATAAAGTGTTAAAATCCTGTAATAAACACAAGGACCCCATACAGTGTACACATGAATCATGGATACCAAACACAAAAATAACATGTAATGAATAATAAATCAATGCCACAATGCAAATATAAGGCAACTTAAATGTTAAGAAATGCTAAGCATTACACAACCCAGCTTAGTAGGTGTAAACAATGTGTAGGCCAGCTGACTCAGCATGCCCATTGGTATACCCCTTTAAGCAATGCCAACCTTAGGTAAGCAGGTTTGCCCATAGCTTAGCCTTTTCAAAACTGTCCAATCATGGCAAAGTGCTGAAACCAGCCCTATTTAAACCCAACAGGTGGGAATACATCTCATAACTGGTCGTAACTTCCCCTTGTAGGCACTATGTCAGGAATAGGAGAGGGTGTGCAATTTTGGGTGCAGTGCTGGGACATCCAGGAGGCCAGAGTCATGGCAGGACTCCTTGTGAAATACTGTGACATGAGACGGCTGCAGGGCCACTACCAGGGTTCCCAATACAAAGTGAAAGCCTGGGACTGTCTCACCCATGACCTCACCAGTGCCACTGGCATAACCCTAACTGGTGAGCAGGTCAGGCATCACTATGCTGACCTGAAGCGGAGTAAAGGGGATCTCTTGGATCAGTGGATCCAAGACTCTAGGAGGACAGGGGAGGACCCAGCCATGTGTAAGTATCAGTCCACTACCTGTTTAATTATTGCCAGCTCATGTATATTATGGATATGTGTGGCTAAATATTCCTCTTATGTCTTTCACAGTGGCAAGTGAGCAGGCTATGAATCAGGAGGATCATGGATGTAGATAGGAGTGGTTGCAATGTGAGGCAGGTTAGTAATACTCTTGCATGTACTGTCATATGAAATAAATCTAAACGTAGTAGAAAGTTAATTGCCTGTATAAAATCTTTATTGTTTAAGGCATGTATTGCATACACCAAAGAATATGGCAGGAAGAGTCTCATATAGGTTGTATGTTAATAAAAGCATAATAGCCTGACTATAAAGGTCTAACTGCTGAATTGCATGTGTTTACTCTGGTATCATATGGTAATGTAGAGTTGCAGTCACTTAATAGTACTGTTGTATTAAGCACTGTTACCCACACAGTGCTACATAAATAAAATGTGTAGGATTGTCTGTATATGACTGTAATCCCAAGAGGTCATATAGTACAACTGAGAGAGACTTAGAAAACAGTGAAAAGGCAGACAGCAAATTCCACATAGCGCACTCAACTGAGATGCAAACTCTTGTATTTTTAGTGCGCACAGCCATGGTTTGAATCCTGGGAGTGGTAGTAGGCTGCATACAGAATCATACCCCACAACTGTACAGATATGTCCAGAATGTCCAGTAAATCAGAGCATACCTGCTGCCTGTCACCTTGCCCTCCCCCGGGAAATCAGTGGGATATTCCCAGATGTTTAGGCAGCAAACAAGAAATACAACTGATTGTCAAACATCTCTAAGAACAA